>NW_019154096.1:14736732-14737271 GCF_002288905.1 Enhydra lutris kenyoni
AAAAAAAAAAAAAAAAAAAAAAAAAAAAAAAGCTTAAATCTACTCCCTTAGCAGAATTGTACTTTAAGGTTTTTCACTGCCTTAACCCAAAGGAAAAATTCACATAGGAACTATAGCTACTGAGGCCACCTGGTGGAAAGGAATTTTTAGTTCCGAGGCCCCTTTCCTGTGCCACCTACATCCCTCCCACAGATAACGTTGTGACTGGCATGGCAGTCCACAAGCTTTAGCAAAAAATTAACAGTGAGCCAAGAGCAGAACTCCACAGTGTTGCCTGATCCAGGAGCATTCAAAGGCTGGAGCTTGTTTCTGTTTTTATTTAGTATCTGGAATTGCAAATGCCTTCTGACCCCGTTTGGTTGGAGGCTGGAGAGAGGCGGAGTAATACATTCTATGGCCCTGTTAATTACCACCATTGTTCCTTGCCTTTGTTGGAACATGTAGTTAGAATACTATAGGCAGGGTGCCTGGGTGGCTCAGTGGGTTGAGCCGCTGCCTTCGGCTCGGGTCATGATCTCAGGGTCCTGGGATCGAGTCCC
>NW_019154096.1:15337281-15513531 GCF_002288905.1 Enhydra lutris kenyoni
CCTGTTGCTGCGTTATCAACAAAGTTTATGTGATATTCTAAATCCTTTGTTGTCATTTCAACAGTCTTCACAACATCCTCACCAGTAGATTCCATCTCAAGAAACCAGTTTCTTTGTTCATCCATACAAATCAACTCCTCAACCTTCTAAGTTTTATCATGAAATTGCAGCAATTCAGTCATATCTTCAGTCTCCATTTCTAACTCTAGTTCTGTTATTATTTCCATAACACCTGCAGTTACTTCCTCCCCTGAAGCCCCGAACCCCTGAAAGTCATCAGTGAGAGCTACAATCAACTTCTTCCAAATTCCAATTAATGAAGATATTTTGACCTTTTCTAATGAATCATGAATATCCTTTTTCTTTCTTTAAAAAAAAAATGTTTTAAGTAACATTCACACCACACATGGGGTTCGAACTCACAACCCCAAGATCAAGAATAGCATGCTCTACTGACTAAGCCAGCCAGGTGCCCCTAAATCACAAATATTTTTTATTATTAAAATGCAATTAGCCAATATATAGTACATCATTTGTCTCATATGTAGTGTTCAAAAATTTATCAGTTGCATGTAACACCCAGTGCTCATCACATCACGTGCACTCCTTAATGCCCATCACCCAACTACCCCATCCCTCCCCAACTCCCCTCCAGCAACCCACAGTTTGTCTCCTCTAGTTAAGAATCTCTCATGGTTTGTCTCCCTCTTGGATTACATCCCATTCAGTTTTCCCTCCCTTCCCCTTCGATCCTCTGTGCTGTTCCTTATATTCCACATATGAGTGAAACAATATGATAATTGTCTTTCTCTGATGGACTCTTTCCCTCAGCATAACACCCTCCAGTTCCATCCATGTCGATGTAAATGGTAAGTATTCATCCTTTCCGATGGCTAAGTAATATTCCATTGTATATATGGGACCACATCTTCTTTACCCATTCATCTGCCAATGGACACCTCAGCTCTTTCTACGGTTTGGCTCCTGAATCACGAATATTCTTAATGGCATCTAGAATGATGAATCCTTTCCAGTTGGTTGTCTGTTTACTTTGCCCGGATCTATCAGAGGAATCACGATTTAGCCTTAGGAAATATATACATATATCTTTAAATAAGACCTGCAACTCTAAATGACCCTTTGATCCAGGCCTGCAGAATGGATGTTGTATGAGCAGCCATGAAAACAATAATCTCACTATGTATCTCCATCAGACTCTTGGGTGGCCTGGTGCACTGCCAATGAGCAGCAATATTTTAAAAGGAATCTTTTTTCTGAGCAATAAGTCTTGACAGTGGGCTTAAAATACTAAGTAAACCATGCTGTAAACAGATGTGCTGTCATCCAGGCTTTGTTGTTCCTTTTACAGACCATGGGCATTAGAAGATTCAGCAGAATTCTTAAGGGCCCTAGGGCCTTTGGAATAGTCAATGAGCGGTGGCTCCAACTTCAAGCCACCATGTTTGTTAGCCCCTAACAAGAGAATCAGCCTAGCCTTTGAAGATTTAAAGCCAGGCATTGACTTCTCCTCTCCAGCTATGGAAGTCCTAGCAACTTCCTCCAACAGGAAACTGTTTCCTGTACATTAAAAATCCACTGGTTAGTGTATCCACCTTCATGGCTTCTAGATTTTAGCAAGCTAACTTCGTGCCTTCTAGATCTTAGCTAGATCTCTGGATAACCTGCTGCAGCTTCTACATTAGCACTTATGTTTTTAAGTTATGGACACAGCTTCTTTCCTTAAATCTCATGACTAACTTCTGCTAGCATCAAACTTTTCTTCTGCAGCTTCTTTACCTCTCAGCCTTCAGAGAATTGAAGAGAGTTGGGGCCTTGCTCTGGAGTTGACTTTGGCTTAAGGAAATGCTGTAGCTGGTCTGATCTTCTACTGGACCACAGAAACTTTCTCCATATCAGCAATAAGACTGTTTTGCCATTTTTTTTTTTTTTTTATAAATCATTTGTATGTTCACTAGAGTAGCACTTTCATTTCCTTCAAGATCTCTTCCTTTGCATTCACAACTTGCCTAACTAGCATGAGATCCAGCTTTTGGCCCATCTCAGGTTTCCACAGGCCTTCCTCACTAATAAGCTCAATCATTTCTAGCTTTTGATTTGAAATAAGAGACATGAGACTCTTCCTTTCACTAGAACACTTAGAGGCCACTGTAGGGTTACTAACTGGCCTAATTTCAATATTGTTCTGTCTCAAGGAATAGGGAGGCCTGAGGAGAGGGTGAGGAATGGGGGAATGGCTGGTGGCTGGAGTGGTCAGAACACACACAATGTTGATCAATTAAGTTTGCTGCTTTAAATAGATGCTGTCAACGGTGCCCCAAAACAATGACAGTGGCCACAAAGATCACTGACCACCGGTTCCCATAACCAATATAATGAGGAAAAGCCCTGAAACATTACAAGAATTATCAAACTGCGAACACAGCCATAAGTGAGCAAGCGCTACTGGAGAAATGGCGTGAGCAGACTTGCTTGATGCAGGCTTCCCACAAACCTCTCACTGGTAAAATGGAGTATCTGTGAAGGGCACCGAAGGAAAGCACAATAAAACAAGGTGCACCCATACTTCCCACATTATCGGGCATATACTAGGGACACCAAAAATGAATAAAGCATGGTATTCTCTGTCTTCACAGAATTGTGGACTTATGTGAACAAGTAATTCCCAAGCATCCTGGTAAAGCCTAGTGCAGAAAGACGTATTCCTGAAAGGGCACAGTAGCTAAAAGCAGGTTGCCCGTAACTGTCAATAAAGTAGCACTTCATTTGTCCCCTGACCTGCCTTTATACTTGACTTCCTGTATGCTACTTTGTCTCGCCCCATTTTTCAACCTCCGTCCCACAGCTCAAAAATGCCTGAGGTGCTGCTGTGAACTGGTAGGAGAAGACGGAACTCTTCTACCTGCATCATGAGGTCTGCACACCTATTCCCTCGTTTTTCTCTCCATTGCTGATTTTTCCCTGAATCTTGGGTTCTACTTCTCTGCATACTAAGTATGATCAAACAGAGTTAACTAGTATGGTGAAGGGACAACAGGCTATAATAAGCCTTCACCCACCCAGGAGGCACATGAACAGTATTCAGGTTAACTCAACATTAGATCATTCTCAAATGTTTGTCTGCCTCAGAATCACCCAGAACTCGTTTAGCAAACAGATTCTTGGGCACCTGTCTCAGGTTTGGATTCAGTAAGCTTGGACTGGGGTTTAAGATTGTCATTTCTGGGGGCACCTGGGTGGCTCAGTGGGTTAAAGCCTCTGCCTTCAGCTCAGGTCATAATCCCGGGGTCCTGGGATCGAGCCCTGCATCGGGCTTTCTGCTCAGCGGGGAGCCTGCTTCCTCCTCTCTCTCTGCCTGCCTCTCTGCCTACTTGTGATTTTTGTCTGGCAAATAAATAAATAAAATCTTTAAAAAAAAAAAAAGGTTGTCGTTTCTGGGGTGCCTGGATGGTACAGTCGGTTAAGCGTCTGACTCTGGATTTCAGCTCAGATCATGATCTCAGGATCATGAGATCAAGCCCCACATCAGGCTCCACACTGGGCATGGAAGCCTGCTTAAGATTCTTTCTCCCTCCCTCTTCCTCTGCCCTCCACTAAAAAAAAAAAAAATGTGATTTCTAACAAGTTCCCAGATGATGATGATGATGCTGATCTAGGGAGCACACATAGAGAATTGATATGGAAAGAAAACTACACATGAAAGTCACCTGCCCAGTTGAATAGCACGCCGAATCTTTTTGTTATTGTTGTTATGTAATGTCAATGGCATCAGGGCACAGATCTGACATATCAACATGAGGCAGCAATGGGAATACAATGGTGTTTTCCCAGCCCTGGTGGGGTCCACGCCACCCTGAGTTTCAGGTTCTGCTTTTCGTTAAGTTGTAAGGTAGAGGAAACTGCACTGAAAGTTCCCTGTCCTTTAGAAGATCTTTATGTTGATTTTCTAAATAAATCCCTGATATAGGTTTGCTCTCTGACTCTTCCTAGAAGAAATTTCCCCTAGAGGTTTTAATGCAGAAAAATTTGAAGGCTTTGTTTGTTTGGTGTTTGTCCCCAAATATGTGGCAGTTGTATTTAAGTATGAAACCACCAAATCTGAGAGATTCGAAGCTTCACAGATGTTTGGTGAATTTCCAAAGAGAAAGTCAGTATATATTCCAAGAGCAGAGCGAAACAGAATTGTGTGCTTGTTTCTTTCCTTTGTTAGTACAAAAATAGATTTTTGTTTATTTGCTAGAAAAAAATTTCTAGCATGATTAAAAGGTTCAGACATTAAGTGGTACATTTTGAAAGTGCTGTGCTATATGGCTTCCATTAACATCTGTGGGAGTGAAATCCTCCGCATTGCTATGAAAATGTAATCTACTCAGAGGCCAAGATTATTTCTAGGCTGCAGAATAAAATCAAAACACATCAGAGAGCTAAAACATCAGTGAGCGTTCTCTGAATCCCGCAGCCTCTCCCTCAGGGAATAAAGGACCACCTGTAACTTCTACCTGCACAGGCAAATGGGAGTTCCTCAGCAGCCACACACAGATTATAAACGTGTCACCGTTTCACAGTCACATCTTTACTTGACCACACTTCTCTCACATGGTATTTGAGTCCGTTCTCTCTGTCACTTAAAGCGAGGATGGACATTTCATCTGGGCAGGTCATATGTGTGTTAATGGAAAACAAACAAACAAACACGCAGACCCTGGTTTAGATTCCAGCTTTATCACTCCAGGGTCATGGGCTCTTCAGCGAGAAGCAGAGTAATTTCATCTACGAAATGCAAAACACAGTGTTTATTCTACATGGTTTTTTGAAAATATTAGATTAGATCATAAAACCAGAGAGGCTCTTCTGACTTGTCCAGACAACCTTCTCCTTCCGGGGCAAGGGGCAGGGCTCTGGGAGCAGGAAATGGGGAGATAAAACACGAGGGGTCCCTGGGGCAGCGACAGCAGTAGTGGTGTCCGCCAGCACTTCACACGCACGCACATTGCTGACAAAAACGAAGACTGCGGGTATCGGGAGGCTGTGCTCCTTCTTCAAGGCAACGTACTGGTAGCTGTACTTATCTGTGCAGCCGAGGAGGGGACCGACTCCCTCTGGAGGTGGGCAACACATACATGGCAGGACAGTAGGCTGAGCCCCAGAGAAGCACTCCGCACGCTTATCTCATTTACTTCTCACAAAAAAAGCCCAGGCAGAGGTACTGTTCTCAACCTCTTTCCCAGGAGAGGTAGCGGTAAACACAGAGGCCGTCCTGAGCTGCCAGCTTCCACGAAGCCTTTGGCGCTAGCAAACCCCGCATGGCACGCCTCATTCACAATATTTCGTCTCATCCTCACGGCCACACTGTAGATTCCATTGCTGCCCCATCTTACTGATAAGAAAACTGGGGCTTGGGAGATTACAAAACTGGCCCAAGATTACAAAATGAGCAAAGTTGTAGACTGGAACTCAAATTCAGGATTATTTAGAACAGAAAATCTAAATCACTTCTCTATTCTATTCTGGCTGCCTCTTATCCCTTCCAGCATCTGCTCAAAGCCCCTCAAAACCTGACTACTTCATCAGTCAGGAACTCCGTTCCCGACGATCCGACCTTCCTTTTCTCACTAGCCTCGGCATGGGCTCCTCAGCTCTACATGCTTAGTACTTTTATTCTTAAGCATCTGGGACATGAAGCGTCTGATTTCGTAAGAAGGTGTCAAAGACCGATGGAAACCAGTAAGGAGAGTTTTGGAAATGCAAATCTATTCATCTGGCGATTAATCATGTTCTGCTCTATGACAGCTCATATATCTTTTGGTTACCTCTTCTATTATGACCCCAATTTTTGCATTCATGGCTTATGTGCTGATCAAGTGTTTCAAACCAGGCACAAACCAGGTTTTACTTTTCTTTATATTCTACCACCTACTAGTTAGGATGCAATATCAATGCACTGATAATATCACAGGTTCCACGAAAACAACCTAAAGATGGTTATTATTTGCATTCAGAGCACTCCGCATCGCCAGCAGGACTGTACTCTTGCTTCTGTTGCATGGTATGTCTCTGCTTTGCATGTCACGTACCTGAGTGTACGCCCGATGCTCCCCAGTTAAGCAGTGAGCATCTGAGGGCAGGGTAATGCCTCGCTCATCTTTCTGTTCTGCTCTTCGCTTGGCAGAGAGCTTCAGATAGAGTGGGCACACAGTGACTGGTTTTTTTGAATGAATGGTTACACAGAATACTCAATTTAGTCAAAGAAAACAGGAAGTGCTAATTTTAGGTTAAAAATATCTAGATGGGGGGACGCCTGGGTGGCTCAGTGGGTTAAGCCGCTGCCTTCGGCTCAGGTCATGATCCCAGCATCCTGGGATCGAGTCCCACATCAGGCTCCTTGCTCAGAAGGGAGCCTGCTTCTCCCTCTGCCTCTGCCTGCCTCTCTATCTGCTTGTGCTCACTCTCGCGCTCTCTCTCTCTGACAAATAAATAAATAAAATCTTAAAAAAAAATATCTAGATGGGTTTTTAAGAATCTCATGACTGAGTTAATCCACGTGAGACAAAGGTTTCATCTGAGAATGTCAGGTTCCACGGGAGTGTGGTCAGTTTTACAAAACAAAGCGTTCTCAAAGGTGTTCAGTTGGGACAATTTCCAGAAAGACAAACATAAACTTGTTTTCTTTTGAGGAAGAAATAACACATTCATGATGGGGGGTGGAATTCAATTTGTAGGAACAAAGGAAGGAAGCTTTCATTTATTCAAAATTAATACATATTTTTATTAAACATCTACTCCATGTCCATTTACTGTACTTGCCTAAACTCTGCGACATGACAAGTTCTTTGTCCTGAAGAATGGGATAATTTATTCCTAAAGCATGAATCAGACTGAAATGAAATGTTCTGCTACACTGCCATATTCCAAAACACTCCTTTTCAAAATAAAGGACCTTTTTATTTAAGTAGATAAGAATTCAGATATTGAAGCATGAAATCTTGAGTCAATTTGTTTTATTGTTAGATGACTCTGCTTTTCAGAAAGAAAATATCCTCTAAGTAGGCTGGTTAAGGTCACTATCTCTAGGATAAGTGGGGGAAAAAAATAGAAAAGAAACCAAGCACTTAGGAAGCATACAAATCACAATCATAGTATCTCATAAAAGAAAATCAGTGAACGAGCACTTCAGCAGGCAAAATGGCGTCCGGCAGGACCTGACTACAGCAGAGAGCCTACGCACGTAGCTGTTAGAGGCCAGTATGGCAGCTGAGGGAATAAGAACATTCTCAGACCCAGCAAGCCAGGACAAGGACCTCAGGGAACAATAATTCACTAAGTTTGAGAATCAAACCAGACAAATTAGGGAATAGGCAGGATGCAGAATCTAGGCAGAAAGATCTTGTGGAGCAAGAGGCTTCCAGACCCCACAGGGCAGCACTCTCCACAGGATGCTCCACATTAGCCTAATTCCTTGAGATGCTTTATGAAAAAAGGGGTTCCATCTGGAAAATGCTGTATACCAATCCCTCTCTTGAGGACTAATGATTTTCATCAGAAATCAAGGGCTTTGAAGAGTCCTAAAGCAGTGTGTTTAACTTTACCTGAGTATTTCCCAAACTGAGTGTTTGCCACATTTTTGCTTAATGTCTACAGAAAACACTTTGGGAAAATCTTGTCATGAGATAAGGTAAGACTGTGAATCAAACCTAGGTTAGCAATCAAGGATGCGACAGGCACTGGTGGGCAAGGCATTACATCAAAGACCAATCATACTTCTTCATTCTGCAGTGAATAATGTTTTACATAACCATGCTGTTGCAAACACTATTTCTAATTTTCAAAAGCAAATCTAAACAAATTAACTATGCAATAATAATGCAACATAGTAAAAGAGAAATGTTGACAATCTAAAATTACTTTGAAGAGGGAGGGAGAAAGGATGAGGTAGGAAAGTAGATGTCAATTTCTTTACTTTACATAGTGCTAATAAGTTCATTGAGCAAAGACTCAAGAATTGAAGTATGTCATTTAAAGTTATGAAGGTAATCTCTGGAAGAACCAAATAAAAAAAGTAAGAGATGAACATGTTGGAGGAGGCAGGGGAAAGGCAAGGGAGTATAACTAAATCCTAATCTCTCAAAGAAGGTAGCCATAAATACTTCTTAATATGTCCTTAAAGAACATATTTTCAATTATGAAAAGCACTACTAATATACCTGAACAGGAAATGGTAAAAAATGGTTCCTCTGAGGAGTGGGAGTGGAGGTAGATCTATGGTACTTTCTTCTCAAGTGTGAACTTGGGCATTACGTATTATGAAGTCATAACAACAGAAAGGATATGCTCGTGGGCAATGTTTCTGTCTTGTAACAGTTGTGGCTGTTGACCTAGAGCACGCTTCACAACCCCTGGAGATCTGGAGGAAGCAGACCACTGGACCTACCCAGAGTCCCCACTTCAGGGTGTCTGGTGTGGGGCCTGGGAATCAGCCTTTCTTCTAAGTCCCGAGATGCTGCTGATGCTGCTGGTCCAGCGACAACACTGGGAGAACCACTGCGCTACAGCAAGGGCCAGTTCTGCATCTCCACAGACCTGGGCCTGCTGGAGAGGTTGCTCCACACTGAACAAGCAAAAAGGGCTGAGGTAGAGGCAGATCCTGGTGACCACCTAGTTCTAAACCAACACCACAAAACCTGACTCTGCCTGCCCTTCCCCACCATTGCCACCTAGATCACCGGCTTTCCATATCCCAAGTCCAACAGGTCCACTATTTGTACAGATGGAGAGAAAGCATTCAAAACAATTGGTGAACTGACTTTAGGTGTCTAATACACATCCACAGCTTTGTACTCCTCAGGGAAGCCAAGGCAAATATCATTCAGAAAGGTCTTCCTGTGGGTGTAGAGACAGAAGAATCAAGGTGAAATATAGCTAATAAGGCTATTAAGCTTTTTTTTCCCTGATGCTATGTGTGAGCCTAGATTTGACGGGAGAAGAGAGGAATAGAGATAACAGCTCAACAGGTACAGTCTGAGAGACACTGCACAAGCACACAGAAAACAGATCAAAAGAGCTGTAACCCATGCTAATCTCAATGACACCGCCTATTACAAAAAAAAATTCTCCTCTTAAAAATGTCATCACTCCCTCCTCCTCAACCCTGAACATTTATCTATCACATTTGCCAATGGGTACTAAATACAGAACTTAGAAACTCTTCAAAAACTTTTAGATAACAAACACATAGCTACAATATTTGACTGAGAAGATTTTCCTAAGTCACACAACTCTGAAAACAGAGTTAAGAAATGGATAATCAGTGGGAGGTAGTTCACTCCTTCCTATTCCATAGCTGAGAAAGAATTTACAGGTAACTGCAAAAATCTGATTTACTATGTGTTTCATACATTTAAATTAAACACTGGGTTAATGCTGAAAGATGAAAGAGATTGAAATACATAGGTTGGGTCTGTACACAAAGAATAGAAAGTAAACATGACTTGGGGACCTCCTCACTTTCCCAAGGCTAGCAGAACTTTTGACATTTGTATAGGTGGGGTTCCAAAGAAGTACCCTGCTTATAGATGTCATTTGGTTTCAGCCATTTCTCATTGCATAAAGCCCTAAAATGCTAAATCAGCAGTCAGTACTGTGAAACAATGCCCAGCTAAGGGTCCTGTATATGTGCCTGTGCCTCAGTCCAGCATTAATTATATTTGCCGTGCAATTTATTACTATCCACACAAAAAGCTGGCATTATAAACATTTGAAAAATGGAGTGGAGTCCAACACATCACTCCGAGCACAGCCAATCATTTTGATGTTGCTCATTCTAGGCTCTCACCATAAATGCCTATGTGCACTATTTTGTCTATAGTTGGTCTACTATATCCAGATTTTGCTTTTAAGTTATTTTTTCAGTAATTTATTTTATTGTCCATTTTGGTTACTTGCTATCAGTCTCTCCTGATATAATGTTACTATGAGAATTTTTATGCAAGTAATTTTCAGCTTCTTCTTTGATTTCCTTCCTTTGGTTAGATTCTTAAAGGTCAAAGATTATGTTCAAGTCTTATGGCTTTTGACATGTTGTACCAAATCCAAAATAGCTGAATCATACCCATGAGGTGTATTACTTCTTTATCTGGATGAAACGTTAATCTTTTAGACAGTGAGGAACAAAGTTAGTATGACAATACCAAAGCACCAATTCATTTATTCAAACACATCTATTGAGAATCTATTCCTCTTCTAGACATCGCTCTAGACCCTCCTAGATCTTACACTGTTTGAGAATCTACCATTAAAAATCATAAATCTCCTATTCTTGATGAAAATACCCTTTAATAATCTTTACATCTCACTCTTTTTCTGTAAAACACTAGAGGTGGTATTCATAGAAAGCTGTATTAACAAGTGTGGTCCCTAATTAACTAGCAAGTCTAGAACCATAGACTAATCTGGGGGAAGATATCAAAAAGTCCAAAAAGTGGTTCAAATGTAATGAAACTGCTCAAGTAAATTTGGAAGATTAATATGTAACAGAGGTGGCATCTGAAGTCAATGGATTATTTATAATGATAGAGTCTCAAGTACTTGGATGGCCACTACAAGAAAAAAGTGAAGCTAGATCCCTTCCCCACTCTTTACATGAAATAAAACTTAAATTTGTCAAAAATATATGTATACAAAAATAGACCTATAAAACAACTACTTGAAAACACGGGCAGAGTTTTTAATAGTTGTGAAGCATGGAATTCTAAGTAGAAAATGAAATCCAAAAGTCATAGAGAACAGGGTTTATACATCTGTGTATACGAAAATGTAACACTGCTATATGGCACACAAAACTGTAAGATTAAAAAAAGGACGAACAACAAGAAATATATGCAGCCCATATCACAAAGGGCTGCCATCTGTATAGTACAAAGAATTCTTACAAAGAAGAAAAGCCTCTTCTGAAAGATAATGGGCAACTGGCATAAACAGAAAATAAGCATATGAAAAATCACTCGAACTTATGCAACTTTCAATAAATAGAGCCAAAATAATAAAATATTATATTGCCTACTGAATCGGTAGAGATTAAGAATATTGGTAACAGATCTCTGGGGGAAGACAAGGAGCCACAGAGACCATCAGACACTGTTCGAGAATGTGTAACTGGACACATAGGAGGTGACCCAGCAATCATTGCTGCGGTTTTACGGGCACATAACTACACTCACTACATGGAAATATATATACAAGGGTACATACATACTCTCTCGCTCTCTCACACACATACACTCAGAGTAAGCTATGCCTCATGCCTCTTTGCCCCGGGCCCAGGGTAATAAACTTCAATTTGCTGACCATACAGATTTATTCTCCTGGAAAACACTCGTGGGTTTAATTACTTATAGAGAATGGATGTTCTGACCCTCACTGATCTCACCCTCTGCTCAGCCACTGTTACATCACTGAGGCCCTGATATTCCTTTATTGTTTTCTAATTATTTCATACAAAGAACCTTTTCAGTAACTTGAGACTATCCATTATTTTTTTAGTTTTTCCCCAGTACCTAATACAGCGCTGTACACACTAGACACATGTTTGCCAAGTGAATTTGTATGCTAGCTGGTGTTCAAAATCCTTGTGGGTTTGAAATATAACCATTTACATAGTGTTCCATGATTATAAAATGTAGGCAAAAGCTTGTGTGTCTAATCTTTTTACCTTAACCCTTAGTTGAGAAGGATTTATATGGATTTTTTTTTAAAGAACAAGGAAACATTAGTTTGATTCACCCTCTGTTGAAAAGATTAATTTTACTACTACAAATACAAGTATATAGAGACAGAAGGGTAGTAGGGTTTTCCGATTTTTGCTGTGCCTCTGTCTTCCTGCTTGGCCGTGAGCTCCTTGGAATGCCATATCTTGTCTCATTCTCCAAGCATGCGTCCAGAAACGTGGGTTAAATCCCAAGACAGTACATGCTATGTAATGTGGGACAAGTCACCTAACACCTCTGAACCTCTGTTGCCTCATCTGTAAAACAGAGACAAGAGCATCCCACAGGATTGGAAGGGATGAAACAGAGTGGTATCTGTCAACGTGCTGGACAATGAACGGTGAATGCATAAATAGTCAAGTACCAGATAGGTTTAGTGAGACCATTATAAACCAATTCCTTCTGCTTGCTACACCAGATCAACGTGCAAGGGTGAACCAAGGTAACGTTAATCCAGTGGCTGTCACACCCTACTGAGCACCAGAATTTCCTTGTTAAAGCACAGGCTGCTGGGATCCAGCTCCTGAACTTCTGATTTTGTGGATTTGGGATGCAGCCTGAGAATCTATATTTTTTTCACATTCCCAGATGTTGCCGATCCTGCTGGCCTAGGTACCAAGCTTCGAGAACCACTGCCCTTAAACATTTAAAAATAAGTGACTACTTTGAAACACAGCTTCTTTTCTGTGACTTTTTTGATTCTGTGATTTTTTTGTGTGTGTGCTTTTTCTTCTTAAGTGAAAAACAGGCTCTACAGCTTCAGGTGTAACCTTGAACCTCTAAGTCCTGTTCCCTCAGCCCCTTCACCACCACCATGCTTTGCTTTGCTTGCTTCCCTCACCCTGGAGGTGTCAGCCAAGAAATGGCTTTGTTTCCTACACTGATGGAGGGCTCTACATCTTTCTTAGCATTATTAGCAACAGAGCAAGGATGAACTGCAAATCCTACAAAAGATGAAAAGGGACTCCTCCGTCTTACTTGGTGCTATTCCCCAAGCAAACTCTTGAGTATTAAGTCTTTGTCACCCCAGCTGGCCCATCCCAAGTCTGGGTGGTCTGGAAACCTGGATCTGTCACCGGCTCCATCCTACGCCCTGGCCTTCGCCACCCACCTGCTTACGCTCACTACCCTTTGTCTTACAGTATTCCCTAAGCTCTTCTTTCTGCTCTCCTCATGACTTGGGGCAAACAAAACCTGAAACCAGCTGGCAGGTGATGACCACTGCCCTGACAAGACCTGCCAACGGCCCAGACCACCCAGACCATTTGAGCTAAACCTCGCACCTGCACAGATGGGCCATGGAGTGACCTCTGGAATGACCCACAATTACCTTTCCCTCACTATCATACCAAAATCTCCACCCAAGGAGGAACCTCAGCCTCATTTACATGACACACAATGTATATGCAGGTGCATGTATGACCTTCTGCCCACCTCCACCTAGGATGACAAGGCTTCCCTAACTAAATATTCAACCTAAGCCTAAATAAAAGGAACCCATTCACCCTCTCACGAGGAGTCATGGCTTTGGAAGCCATTCCCTGCATCTCCTTATTTGCTGCAAATAAATAAAAGCTTTCCTTGTGTGACAACCAACCTTGGGCAGTTTCTGACTCACTAAGAAATGAACTCACATCAGTTCCTTGGGCTTCAATTATTCATGCACCTGCCTTCTCTCTTGTATGAAAGAAAAGCTCAGAACCAGTCAAAAATGTAACTGGCTGATTCAGGAAGTATTGGCATCTGACAATCTCCAGAAAAAGTAGGAGGTAGTGACTAAAGACACAGACTCAGTGGTAAAACAGATTTGGGTTTGAACTACGCTCTGAGATACATGAGCTGTGTAACCCAGAACAAATAACCCATGAGCCTCGGGCTTCCCAGCTGTTAAGGTGAAGAGATACAGTAGGAATTTCAGAGGGCTGAAATGTTTAAATGGGATATTATACTTCAAGGATTTATAATAGTGCCTGGCATAAAGTCCTTGCTAGTAGTAGTCGTAATAGTAGTAGTAAGAGTAGTTTCAACAATCATGAGATATTATATTCTACTTTATAGAAGGGGTGTCTCTACAAGAAAATGAGTTGATTTCATGAGCAATACAAGAAATGAACTCCTAGTTTCAATAGATGGTAATTGGCTCACAACGCCTGGAACCGTGTAAGATGTGTGTGATCAGCTCTCCAGAACTGCCTGGTGAGTGAAAGGGACCACAGATAAAGCTAAAAGATCCACCACAAGATCCGAAGCTCTAACCTCTAAAGACAGGAGGGAGGCCGCAGTCATGTGCATATCGTCCACACGAATGTGGAGCTCTCTAGGGTCATTTCCATTTTCCCAGCACGAACTGGTTTCTGAAGAAGGCTTGCTCCAGGGTTGAGTAAGTGATGACAAGCCGGGCTCATTAGAGAAACATGGGAAAGGACAAAATGCTAACACAGCTTTGTGGAGCAAGAGTTGCTCTAAAAGACAAGTGGAACATTTTCGGTGCAAACTGTTTGGTGTGACACTTGGCCTTTTATTTGCTACTTGAACTTCAACCCTTCATTGTGATCTCATGAATTCAACCAGAGAAGTCAGAAGAAGATCCACTTCTGCAAGATGTCTATGCAGTCTGAATGTTGGATTTCCCAGCTCCTGGAGAAAGGAGTGCAAAGGCCTCATGTATCACAGCTTTGGCTGTGAATCCAAACTGAAGAACTGTCCTTTGGCTCTTACAAAGATGGGAAGCAGAGAGTAGTTAGGGAGAACTGCTTCCTGTTTGATGCTGAGGAAGATAAATGCTCAAGAAACCCATCCGTGAAATATTCAGTGCATGTAAAATCTACCCCCCACACTTTTTTTTAACACACCAAAAAACTCCAAAATATACGAAAATCTTAATCCTTCCTCTTCTTACAATCATTGCTTCACATAAAGATGGACTCCACGCAAGTTCTTTGGGTAAAATTAACTCACTTTACCTGCTAAAATATCATGTGAACCCTAATTCTTTCTAAATACAAGGAAAAAGAGAAGAAAGTATAGAGATAATAGCAACACTGGAACAGGAGCTCGAATGAGGGTGGAGAGAATCTCTCCCGCTCTGTTCTCCCTTCTAAGAGGCATGAATATTCTTGGCAAAATAAGAAACTTCTAAGTAACAAGGGTTTCTGGACAACTCACATCTTCCCAGAGGTAAATAGAGATGTAGAGGGAACAGGTGATATGACAAGAATATAGCAGAAGGGGGAAAAAAAAAAAAAAAAGAGCCCTATACAGTCTATACAGTTAATAAGCATTTTCTGGAAACAAATGGAATAGGACACAATAGTGCTGAGCCTACATGCCTAATAACTAACATATCTATTATTTACATTGTTTTCAAATCGATTGAAAACCACAGTGCTAGCCACATTTATTCAGCACTCTCTACGAGCAAGGCACTATTCTAGGGAGAGTCAAAGAAGGAAAATGCCTTGTCTTGGACTTTATGGGGGAGATAAGACAATGTACACAAATATCTATAATATAATATGCATACTAGGATATATAGTAAACATCCAGCGAATGTACACTAATTAATTATGGAGCATAGATGGCAGCTAAAGGTTCTGGCTTTAAGAAGAGACTGAATGGGCATGAGAGAGGAGTGATGCAGTAGGGAAGGAGCAGCCCAAAGGAACAGAAGATAAGAAAGAGCCGTAAGAGCTTCCAGTGAACCTGGTCAAAGAACTTTAGAGAGTGAACAGATCTTCACTGCGCCATGAACACCAACATGGGGTCTTCTCACTCATGGCATGTTACAAATGGGCGGGGGGGGGGGGACAGGAAGATATTAAGTAATTTGTGGAAGTTATTCCACCTTTGTCTGAGTAGATGAAGCAGGTCCCTTGAGTTGCTTAGGCCAATCCTCTTAATCCTTTTCCTCTAAGAAAGAGACTTCAGAAATCTGACGCCAAGAGACTCTTTAGCCCCAGCTCCCATCTCTAAAGGAAAAACAACTGTAACTGTTGACCAAGATAAAAGGGAAAGAAGGTTGGAGGAACAGGAAGAGGAGAAACAGTACAGTGTGAGCACAATTAGGAGAAACCATACAGTGTGAGCACAATTTACAGTGTGTCATGAGGAACAGGCTCCAGGGCAGAAGTGTGGGAACAGCTGAGCTCATCCCTCAGGATCTTGAGGGTTGCAGCAGCCCCTCACTCACCGGTGTGTGTGTGTGTTGGGGGGGAGAACAAGACACTGCTGCCCCACCGGTGAGTTCCCTGGGCCCTGCCCTCTTCCCAGGACTTTCACCTGGCTGTCTTCCACGGAGAATAATGTAGCTCTAATTACTTAAACTGCTTTATTGGTTTCACATAGAAAAATCCCTTAAATCTACTTTCAAAAAGCAGACAATGCCACTCAGAGGGCACAAACGCACTTCCTCAAATGCTTTTCTCTTAGAAACAATTATAATTTAAACAATGAAAGAAGCCAAGCTTACTTCTCTCAATTCCAAGCAGAAAACCTCCAATCCGAAGGCTTCCCACAGTTAACAGGACCACAAGCATTTAAATATAAAAGGTTCATTTAAGGATTCAGACTCAGAAGGTTTTTCTTTGGGGACAATCAGAAAATAAAACAATGAGGGGGAAAGTCCTTGGTACCCCCCTCCCCACTCTCCATCCCTAAGTCTGTCAATAACCACTAAATGACTCCCCAGATGCACTAATGGCACTCTCCCAGAATGTACATCTGCTGTGTTTATGAGACTTGCTTTGACATACAACTGCCAAATATAGAATTATTCACTTCAGTGCTATCACAGACTGCTCCATACACAGGGCAGGGGCATTTGGGAAGTTCCCTATTTGAAGAGAGGAAAGAAAAGACCACTCATTTACATTTTTAGTCCATGTTCTCTTCCAAAAATATGCAAGTTCTACAAACTACGTTAATTTTTATTTTGAACTTTATTGACTTGAGACTTTAGGGGGAAACTGCATGGCAGGATAAGGTGAAGAGAACACTAACGACAATTCAGGCTGTAAAAGGATCTGGGTGAGCCGCAGGGAACTTAAAGGGGCACAGGCAGTCAGAGACAGGCAAGGACAGCTGCTCAAGCTGGCAGGACCCCAGAGAACATCTCAGCAAGCATCATGAATGAAAAGGTACATCCCTATTACTTTAAAAATTGCTTTCTAACAAGGATTATAAAGCAAAAAGCTCAGAAGCCAATGCATTAAAGGCATCCAGAAATGCATTTACAATGAAAAAAAAAAAAAAAAACAACTCTACTATTTTATACTTAATGTCTAGGTGCACAGTGGCAATTGACGTCTCCTGCTTATTTGAATCATGACTTCAGGTAAACAACAAATGGAAAAAGGGAGCCTGGGTAATTAACTCTCCCACACCTGATAATAAAGCCCTCACTGAAGGTTTGCCTTTGGACTTCATTCACACACCTACACAGATACCAGTTAGTGAACTAGCTGGAGGAAATGCCCACATTTACACACATGCTGAGTTTTAATTTCACAGTAACTGCTGGACCCAGAGGCAAGCAAGTGAGAGCTGTGCAAGTGTGGCACCAAAGGCCAGGATCCTTCAGTGCTGGCATGTGTGGGTAAAAATCACAGACTGGGAGCACAGGTAAGAATCTTATTCCCATAAGTTTCTTATGGAATGACACCCCTCCCCACCTTTGAATTGCTCCAACTCTTTCAACACTTGTTTCTCCCCTCTTCCTTTTCTTTCCAAAAGAAAAGAGGGTGGGTTATCAGCAACATTTGTTCACCAAACATTTGCTATTTTTCATCTTCCTGTGAATTGCACTCCCTCCCTTCAAAGTCCCAGACCCTTGACACCTTCTCTTTAGCTAGGGGTGACTTACATACCTCACTTGCCTGTCTTTGGAATTTCCATGTCTGTATAGGTAGATTCCTCATATGTACAAAATTAAATCTGATTTTCGCCTGTTAATCTCTCATGTCAGTTTGATTCTTAGTCCAGCCAGAAGGACCGTGAAGGGCAGAGGAATTTCCTCCTCCCTGACAAAGCTTATGAACCACTTACTTTCCCATTCAGCTAAGGTTTCTAAAACTCAGGAATGGTAAATGCTGTGTTGTTGTATGTCTAGATGCACACACCAGCTGAATGACAATCATATTTAGCTTAAGTAAGTCAAACGGGAGTCTCTTGGTAGAGGGAGGAAGAAAGGGATGAAGAGAGGAAAAGAAAATATGAATGAATGAATCCTAGGTCCTTAACTCCTTTAGTCCATGAGCTCCCTATAACTATTATTATGCTATAGTAAGCCAGGATTGGAACATTGTCTGATTTAATATGTATTTTTATTTATTTCACTATAAGCTTCTCCGTAAAGATTTCCTTGATTATCCCTGCTCAACACATTTCCTTGGGTTCTCATACTATTTACTCTCTACAGGATTTCTTGCCACACAATCTCCCTTTTTATCATTAATTTTGTTGATTGATGAGCTCAAATTTTGTTCATTGATGAGACTACTCCTGTGTGAGGGAGTTATCTGGTTTGAAGATGCTATGTGTGACTGAAACCTTTAGGCCATGGCCTCCACGAGCAGCGCAGGCAGAAAGTGAGCATCCCTTGTTCTGTTTTGTATGTATGCCCCTGCTTGATCTGGAGGGAAATTAAGGTCAGGAACATTCCACAACCACTGACAAAGGTCACTGGGTGATTTTTAAAATAATGACCACTGCTAAAATAAACACTGCCCCAGAAACCTGCTGTTGCACCCCATGAACCTTTGCACTTATTCATTGTCTCGGGATTTTCCAGGAAGATCCCAGCCTGTTAATTTTTCCCAGTGGATGTCGGCAGGCAGGGCCAGAGAGCCACGTGCACTGTTGTCATCGTGGGCTTGGCCTGTGACCAGGCACCAAGTGGCTGTGCTTGGCTGGGGCATCTCCATGCCCCACGTGCAGTCCATGATGTCATGAACACTGTTGTCTCCAGCAGAGTATTGTATCCCGTCGATCAAACTCTGATCAACAGTACCATTTTCAGCTCCATCCCACCTTCTACAATTAGCTAGACTTGATCACTGAATACTTTGTGAATTGTGAATTGTTCCATGATTGTGAAAATAAGCAGTTGGGATTTAAGCCATTCTTTGCCTCCCCCAAGACAGATGATATATTCCTTAGAAGAGATGTGAAGAGATCTGAGAAACCCTTGAGATGACAGCGAGTCAAGCCTTCTAGATAACTAAGTGGTTCTCCTGGAAGTATAGGCATCTTTAGTGACAAGAGATGGAACATGTCTCTGCTTGTTGGAAAAACTGTTCTCACTAGTAAACTGCATTCATTGCCACAAAAAAAAAAGTCAGACATTATCTTCAAACTCAATAGAAAAACTGAATTTGATGTTGGTTGCCAAATCCTTAATGAAAAATAACTAGAACCAGCATCATTCTTTAATAACACATTCCAAATAAGCTGGAGTTAAGAACAGCTGTCAGGAAACTCTCTGCCATCTTTTCTCCTGTAAACCCCAGAGATAAAGAACATATAATACAAAAATAGCTCCTTGCCCCAGTTCTTCTTGGCTCTTGCCCGGATACTGATCAAGAGAAGGGACGGTGGTGCAAGTCAGGTGTTTAATGTCAATTTTTTGCATTTTTCCTCTTTTATAGGAGTTCTCTCCTAAAATGTGGTTGTACAAAAAATGTAAACTTTTATTGTAATACAAGTTTATCTTCGCTTATAGAGCTTTAAATTAAAAAATACCTTTCCTTTTATATTAAGTTTTAGATATAGATGGTTTTGTGTCCTCTAAAGAGAGAATTCCGCATTTTATATTTCTGCTAAAGAAACAGCCCTGAATCAGATCATCTTCATAATTAATTTTAGAAGTGTAAGATCTTGTATTTTGTAGTTTAATCTAAGAACAGACTTCAAATTTATTTTTATCAAGACTGTTTAGAGAATATAACTTAGCTCTCTAAAAAATTGGGACATGGAAAAAAAGAGTAGAAGAAAATATGCTACATTAATAATGGTGAATCCTGGGTGTTAAGACTTCTCATGATTGCTATTTTTGTGTTTTTATAATCTGTATTTTTCATAATTTCAAGAATTGCAATTTTCAAGATTTTTGCAAATAAATTAAAAAAAACTACTCTTGTCACAAAGTTTAACTGAAACTAAACCTTATCAAGAAGTCAACATCCTTGCTTTCCCCTCAAGGCATTAAAGGGGAGGAAATCAATGATTTTTCTCCTTCATCTCCTTCTCCTTCTCCTTCTTCAATTCAAGGTTGGCTTTTGTGCCACTGTCTTGAAGCATGTTTTCTCGGGGCTTTACTGGCATAACTAGTTCTTAGTTGGATTAGCATTGCCCATACTCTCAGGGAATGAGACTTTGTCAAATGGAGCCTAGATACTGGCAAAATATGCTCCTAAAACTTCATCACATTTAATCTCTGTGAGGCCAAAGAGAGTTCAGAAAACATTGCTCTAATTGAGATAAAGGAAAATCCGGCCAGACATCCCCCTGAAGTTTCATCTTCTACATGCTCACAAAAAGCCAGAAAGTACCTCTACACCCCCATAGTAATAGTAAAATATTTCTTTCTTCAATAGATTATAGATTTTAAGACCGTTTCCAACACCTCCTTCTGGCCCCTTCCTTTATATGGCTAACTTAAGTCAATATCATCTTGCCCTCTGATAACTTTAAAGTTCTACATTTCAGACAGAAGTAGAAAAATGAGACATAGGAGGGTCCCCTTCCCTCTTTTGTTTTTGCTTCCTGTCTCCTCCCAGAAAGGACAAAGGAGGAACGGAAAGGAGACATTTCAGAGTGCTCGTCAGGCACTGTAATGTGGATATCATGCTATGGTTCAAGCACAGCCTTCCTTGCCTTCAAAGATCTTACAATCTAGCAACAACAAAACATACATTAAAAACGTCCCAACAGAGAGTGAAATGCATGTCGAGCTGCTGGTGTGGGAGCCCAGAGAAGCAGCAGTGAGGAGAATGCACTTCCCCAATAGAAATGGTCTCAAGGACGGTGAGCATCATCATCTCCTTAGAACTCTGGTTTATCCATCTTGTGCATGAACTGTCTTCATGGACTCGCCTGAGAATTTAATGTCTTCTACTGTTATAATTGTCACAGGAAATTATTCTGTGTTCATACATATGATTTATAATTCTCTGAAATCATGGGAGTAGAGTACTCATGCTTCTCAGCATGTATTTACACAACAGATCCAGTCTACATATATAGTCAGTGGTACTCCTACAGCCACAAGGTAGATTAGATGCCTGGAGAGTTCCTCTCGCTGCATGTTTCCAGCAGGTACGGCATCTGCCAGCATCTACGGTTCCTCTCTTGGGTACCACCATCTCAGGAAGCTCCTAATAGTGTGGCTCCCTGAAGAAATCCCTGCCCAACTCCTATGTCCAGTGGCTGGGAGACAGAACATCTGTACAGTGGCCCCAGATAAATGCTCTGCATCAAGGGGCTACAACTTTCTCTGAGAGACTTCCAGGTGTGGTCCCACCCCACCTCACATCCATGCCACCAGGCTCGCTATCTGAGTTCAAGTGTCCCAGACACTCTGTGCACTTTCTGACTGCCCTATTATTCTAACAGAAATGGGCTGTCTCCCTTAGATACTGTGTAACCCTCTCATGTGAAGTCTGTTTTACTTTTATCCTCATGTAATTCAGCACCTGGCAGTGGGAGCAGGCATCCTTCCTGCTCTCTTGTGCAGCTCTCAAGTCATTTCTCCTTCCTCTTTCAAAGACCCAGATCCTCTGAAGCATCAGATATCAGCTTATTAGTCTTGCTTGTGTTCATCTGTTCGTCCACTGAAATCCTCCTCACACCCCCTTCACCACAGATGACAGTGTCCTATGGCCTGGCATCTTTTTCTCTATCACTGTTCCCAGCAGATTTCTTAGCAGTTTCAGCATTGTGGCTATTTCCAAGGCTCTGGCCTCTCAAGTCCTTGCCCTCCTTCAGGCCAACCCCCTTCAGCCACATACACACATGGCCATAGGCCATACTTTATGACCAACTGCTGCATCGCATCCAAAATACACAGTGTAAGGCTCTCACACATCCACTTTTTCACTCCCTATTACCCCCATCTTGTCTTTAATTTCCTCCTTATTAGCTTATATTCCATGCCCTGGCATTACAACCACTCCCTTTATATACGACGGCCTTGGCCTTTCAAACATACCCTTCTGGAAAACCCTAAATAGGTTTAAGCAAACCCATTTGCACCCGGATCTGGTCAGTTAAAGAATCCCGGAGAAAACTACCTGACCCTGCGGACTAGACTCACTTGAAATTCACCGCCATTTACCTTGAATGGACTCCATGGTGCCAGGCAGCCTTACGAAACTTCCCTGGAAAATCTGCTTTCGTCCAAGAAAAGACTTCATTCCCAGTCCTCCCTCTTCCTTCTCCCAAACCCCCTTCTGTCCTTCACTTTCAGCTGCTGCATCTTCCACGGAGAAGACAGATGTAAGGGGATGAGTACTAAGTCAGCTTCTCGCCGCCACCCCTAGCAACCTTCCCGAATCTGCGGCAGGTGCTCTGGTTCCTCTCCTTCTACAAAAGATGTGTTGTCCTTGCTCCTCTGTGAAGCCAACCCTCCCATGTGGGCACCGGCTCCCTCATACCATTCAGGGCTTGTCCTGACTTCCTAAGAACAACTTAGCTACTGTCATCCTCCCCTCTCTCTTTAGCACTGTCCATTTCTTCATTTATACAATCTTCTTCCCATAAGTAAGATGCTTTCCCCATCTTTCCCATGCTAATGAAACAAAACGAAGAATGTCCAAACCCCAAACCCAAAATACTTTCCTGGGGTCCCATTTCTCTTCCAGCAATTCTCTCACTTCTTTAATCTCTTTCATGAGAAATTATCTTAATAGAATATCTTCTTGCTTCCTATTATCTCTTCTTCTTTTAACTCCCTTAGCTCACCAGTAACCTGCATCTTACAAAGTCAGTTGTCAATTTCCGATTTAACACTCCAGAGCACCTAACATGCTTGGCCACACCCTCCTCCACAAAGAGCTTTCTTCCCCAAACAACCATGCAGGTATACCTGGTCATCTTCTGATCTCAGTATATGTTGCTTCTCAGTCTCTCTTCTGGTTTCTCCTCCTCTTCTAAATCTCTAAACACTGAGGATGCCCCAGAGCTCTGTGTTTGGTTCTCCTTGGTTCTTTAGTTGCCCCCAGTCAAGTTCCATTGGTTTAAAATCACTCAAAGAACTCACAGATGACTGTCTCAGGTCTCAGGTCTGGACCCCTGACTATCACCAAACTGCACATCTGACTGTCCTGCTGATGTAGCTACTGCTGGCTAGACAGCCGGCATATTAAGGGTTCAGTTTAGCTCTACTTTCTACCATTCTTCTTTAGTTGACTTTACTCTTGGGATTTGGGCCACCTTTAGGAGAATAGGGCATGCCAGTGGAGATCTACCCCTAGGGGCTTTGCACCTACTGTTCCTTCCACTTGATAAGCTCCTCTGGGGGAAAAAGAACTTGCTCCTTTTAATAATTCAGATCACAAGTCAGACGTCATCTCCCTGAGTGGTTTCTTCCATCACCCTATAGAGAACTGCTTCCCCAGTCACTACCTACACACCTTGGCCACACTGACCTTCTTCACAGCGTTTATCTGCAATGGACATTGTCCTATTCGCTTGCGTATTTATTATTTGATTCCCTTCACTAGATGCAAGCTCCAACCTCTGAGGCTCTCAGGCTGTCTCATTTACTGTTTGTCCCTGATACTTAGAAAGATGTCTGCACAAGGGAACTGCTCAGGGAAGATCTGAGATTTGATACGTGCCAGATCCACCTGAACGGTAATGAGGATGAAAATCAGTTCATAAAGTGTTTTGACTGTATGCTCTTTCGTAAGAACCCACTACCCTCATTTTCACAATTTGTTTGACAACCCAGTGATCCCAGTGGCCCCATGGCACTCTTCTCTACCTAGAATACATGTTCCACCTTGACTGAAAGTGCTAGCCAAAAGAGCTCCTTGAGAACAATTTCTCTCTGCAAATATAACCAAGGCTTAACATGGTGAAGAGCTGATAGCACCCCTTCAAATCAGACTTAAATGAACTACCACTTCTTATCAATGCACTGTACCCTATATTGATTAGTTTGAGAGGCTTGACTCATGCATTCTTAACCCTGAATTCACTTTGTTAGTGTGATTGATGCTTCCTTAAATTGGTCTTTTTTAGATCCCTTTTTAATCACAAAGCTAGTTTGAATCAAGAACTCAACCATTCCACCTAAGAGTTTAAAATTCCTAGTGATAATGCCAACAAATCTAATTTGACCAAATTCAGAAGGTTAAGCACAGATCTACTATTTATTTCTGAAATCTCTATTTTATCAGTATTAATAGAACTCTATTACTATCACTAAATAGTATTAGTATTAGTAGTAGTAATTGTCTCCGTACTTCTGAGTGGTAACAAAGAGACAATAAATTAACTGCAAAAAGTCCAAAACAACTAGTTTTTCCAGAATTGAAAAAGCAGTTTTGATAGAGGTTTGTTTTCTGTTTTTTAAAGATTTTATTTATTTATTTGTCAGAGAGAGAGAGAGCGAGCACAAGCAGGCAGAGGCAGAGAGAGAAGCAGACTCCCTGCGGAGCAAGGAGCCCGATGCCGGACTTGATCTCAGGACCCTGGGATCATGACCTGAGCTGAAGGCAGTGGCTCAACCAACTGAGCCACCTAGGCATCCCTTGATAGAGTTTTTTATACAGGTTTAAGTCTCAGTGTGTCTGGCACTGCATGTGTGCACATGCGTGTGCACACATGTGCGTGTGTGTGTGTGTGTGTGTGTGTGTGTGTGTGTGTTTCATGACGGGAGACAACTGCATCTTTAGGCTTACTCTATTTACCTATTTTGACAAGACCCTAAAGAGTTAGGCACAGATCTAATTTTACTAGAAAGAATTGTTTTATTCCAGATTGCTGAATGAACATGACTACTCAGCTAAGATTAGGTCAAGAAATGTCGAGTGTGATATTTGTTTCATTCTGTTTTAATAAAGTAGATGTGAAATGTTTCTTACCATGTAAGGAGCAAATCAAGGGTACTATCTAAAACATTCTTTTCCTTTTCACTAATAGGAGACCCAAGGAGACAGCTGGATTTATTGAAGCTAAGAGAAATCTTTTGGATGAAAAATCAATTTTAACTTTTGAATCTAATATTACAAAACCTTTATCTAAAAAGAGTAGCTCCTGGTTATTTTTGTTGATTTCTACCTATGATCTATTCAGAAAAGAAAAAGGAAGTTGCCATTTACAGAGAGAGATTGTTTCGAAGTGGTTCTTCCTAGGAAGATGGATGAAAATGGAAACTACCGTACCTGTTGAAACTATTAATTAAAAACAAAAGTCCAGCTAGGTCTATTTTATTAAGTAATATAAATTAAAATCTTTAGTCTTAAGCCTGAAAACTCTATGGTCACATGTAGGCTTTTACAACAAGAAAAACCACTGATACTGGACATACTCTAGAATCAAAACATTAGATCAATTCTGTTTTATATCAAATCTTTCTTCTGGAGCCATCTTTTCTTTCCCAAGTACCTAAGGAAATTATTCAATATTCTGCAGAACTGATGTGTGCCCGAATCTTTTCTAGTATATTTTCCACCTGAGTCAGAATTTTGTTACTAATAATTAAACTACTGAGGAAAAAAAACAGGACAGTAGAATAACGTAAGTGAGCCACTCTTGGAAGTTTTCAACTAAAGCCTTTAGTGGCCCTTAATAATTGTAATTTGAGATATTGGAATTTCAAAGAGGAATTTTTAAATCACTTCTTCAAAGTTCCTATGGTGAACGTCTTGTTAATTGGAGTGTTCAGAGAACGGAATATGAATTTAATTTTTGGTCTAACTCAAGACTTTTTGGCAAATACTTTTTGTTTAGCCCTTAACGTTAAAAATATTTCATAAATGCATTATTAGCTCACTTGTGTTTCACACTGTTCAGCCCCTTGTTCAGTAAGAAAGGAACAAGCAGGAGTTCACAATCATGGATAATACTCATTGGAGTAGAATAAGGTATTGTGAGAAATGGAGGAGATAAATTCTAAGACATATTTTGACAACTATTATTTACAGTAGATTCCTGGTTATAGTTTATATTGTCCTGATTTCTCCCTGTTGTGAACATTTTAAAAAAAGGTCTGTTAATAAAGGTTTTTTAGTCTTCGTTTGGTTCCACTTAGTGGAATTTTCTTCCACTATTCTTCCATTAACCTAAAGGGTATTTTTGTGAAAACTACATTTTCTGATTGTACAACCAACATACACATTGTTTGAAAAATCAAACAATGTAGATAGACTTAAGCACTGTCTACCATTTTGGTGAAAAAGAAATTCATACCTGCACGGAGCACAGCTTTGTGAACCAAGAGGCAATGACACCTCATAGCCACAAAGCCTACTGCATATACCAAGCAACATTTTGATGCTATTAGAATATCCTACAGGGTCATTTTTAAGGTTTCCATAGTATTCCATTATCTATTTAACCCAGCTTCTAGTGATGAGTTGGAATGCTCCCTAATTTTGTTGTAAAACACTGCTACAACACCCCCCCCCCCAAATCTTGCTTACCATAGCTCTGCACACTTGTTTCATCATCATTCTCTTAGGATAAATTCCAGAAAGTATAAACTATATTTTAAATTACATGTCTACTCTGGCACAACCAGGAATATTTCCTATGAATAGATAGTTTGTAGACTGTCTCAATTCCGAGAGCTGTACTGATTATTATGCTGAGCTAAGATTTATAACATCAAGAGACCAAATGATGATAACTATTTAAAACTGTGTATAAAATTTCTAGGAAGGCAGAAAGTCTAGTGTCCCAAACTAGAATACCTCTATCACACATGAGCCAGCAGGACTTTGGCAAAAAGCTCCCCATAGTACCTTAATGAATACAAGTGGTCAGGGTTGTGGTTTCACATTTCACCAAGGGAATGCCCAGGGACAAGGATGGAATGTCAGGTGCAAGTGAGAGTTCCTCATTCAGCATTCTGCATTTACCTCCAGCTGCTGGCTTTGGACAACATTCAGGGATCCAAATACCCCTTGCATTCATTCATTCTTTCAGCAAACCTCACTGAACACCATCTCTCAGGTAGCATGTGTGGCCATGCGGTCCTTGCCCAGGGAGCACACTTAGTCTAACTGATGAAAACTTCAGGGCCACCTGGACCCACAGAGAAATACTCTGCCTGAGCACATCAGGACAGTCTTCACACATGGGCATTAGAGCTGGTTCTGGGGATGGGGTGGTGGTGAATGGACTGGGTTACCTGGGACGGAAGCAGACTTGTTCTCTGGTCACCCACTGAATGACCTGAACCCTTCCTTCTTTTGTTACCTCTGCAGTAGAAAGGCTAGCTACTCCTTTTTCCAGCCTCCCTTGTCGTTGGCGGAAGCTAGAAGAGGCAGTTCTGGCCAGTGAGAGAGAAGCTGCCTAGGGGCTGCTGGAAAGCCATCTTCTTTTTCTGATAAAGGCACCGCAGAGCTCTATCCTTTACCTCTTTTTGCCTTAACTGAGTATCTGAGGCAGGAAGCAAGGAGTGAAGGTCAACATCGCTAAATCTCCCAACTAGCACAGACAGCTCATTTTGTGGGGGAACAGGAACCTCTCTCTGTTTACACCATTTGGAGTCAGATGGACTGCTATTTGCAGCTGAAGGCATTCAGCTTCAATCAATGTATCATTCCTCCAACTAAGACTGTGTCTGGATAGAGGCAAGAATAAGGGGCCAAGATGGGGCAAAACAGGGAACAGATTTCAGAACGAGCACCTTCAACAGCTGATGCTCTCAAAACATGGCCCTTTCAAGCTCAGGAGGCATAACTAAGTATACAGGGCGACATTTCTCCTAAGTGTGAAAGTCTGAGAGTGTGTATTTATTAGAAAAATGGATGACATTTTCTGATAATGAATTTGAAACATGGTTTCTTTGAGATGCAACAACTTCAAAAGTACCAAAAGTAAAACAAACAAATCCTAACATGAATTATAGAATCAAAGAGTAAATATAATGTAGAAATAACAAATGAGAGTACAAAAGGCAGTACAACTAGGCAAAGGGCATGTACTTTCTGCATCCATTTTTCTTCTGGCAGAAACTTTAGGAATTTATATGAAAAATAAGGCAAAATTTTAAAAAAGCTAACAGATAAAACATTACCAGCACAGTGAGTTAAAAGAAAGTAGCTGTTTTGTGTGTATGTGTGTGTGTGTGTGTGTTTTAATTTTAAGAGCAAAGGAAACGACAGCATCTAGACAATCATGAATTTTGGCCAACTGAACAGCCTAAGAGATTATTCAAGCCTGCTGAAGATCATAGACATCATGTAAAGAGGGGTCTATGGGAAGAAAGATCTAATGATAAAATGTGTAAAATTAGTCAGAAAAATAAGACAAGGAATATGCAGACTGTTGTCCTAACAAACCCAACAGCCCACCAAACTTTCCCAAAGTCTGAGAAAATAAGGCAATCATTCTGAATGTGGACAATTTACAAAACCATAAGTAAATGGGGAGGAACCATGTGTTTTAAAGGAGAGAACAATAACTACAAGGAAATCTAAATAGGCAGACATTTTCTGTATTCCCAAAGGCTGAGGGACACCATCCAACGCGGCACTGTTTTGTGGATCTATTTCTCTGAAAGCAAACAACCTAAAATCACCACACATCTGAGTGTGAAATAAAAAATGTGTAATAAATTTCAAGGTATGAAAAACATAGGCCTTAAAATCTAAGACACCAAGACGCTGACTCTTATTTACCACAATCTGTTGGCATCCCACATGGTACCTGAGAAGTAGGTGTTCAAATATTTGTGGGAAAAAAGAGAAGGAAAAGAGAAGTAAGAAACTTCCTACATGAGCAAGATATTCTTTACAAAGAATACTTTCCAAGTGGCAGAAGTATCATGCAGTATAAAATACACATAAGTTGCAAAATGATCTTAAGGAAATAAACAACACAGGATACATTCTTATGAGGTAGGTTATAGAGGAACACTTCAAAGAGCCCTCTCAAATTGCATCCTCAATTCCATTAATCAAAACCTGGTAGGTAATATGTGTCACCTTTTCACTGAACAGTGTTCAAATATTTGTCGTAGACTAAATCTCTAAAACTACAAAGGGCAACCTGCTCTTAACAGGAAGACTGAATTATAGTGAATGACGTTATAAGCATCTACCACTTATAGGAAGCATTTCTCTCTTGGCTGCCTAAATGCTTAAGAAATACCTTCTGTTGGCTAATATGAGAAATCTCTCTGTGAAACTCTCAGTCAAGAGTTAATCTGAAGTATGTTCTTTACTGGGACAATGAGAAAGCCTGGATATTTATTGAGCACTTCTGAAACACGTCAGGTTGACCATCCCAGGAGATTGTCCCAACAATCATCTTGAGACAGGGATTATTGGTATCAGTGTTTTGCAAACGACCAGACTTTGTGAGGTGAATTAACTAACTCAAGGCCACACAGGTGAGTAAGGAATGGAGATGAGACTCACAGGGAAACTGGCTGCAGAACCGACTCCTGATTATTGTGATGAACTGAAATTGCATCCGTGGTGGTGACAGACATAATGATAATTGATAATAATACGAATACAGGCATACTTCATTTTAGTGTGTTTCCCTTCATCATACTTCACAGACACTGTGGTTTTTAGCCAATTGAAAGACCGTGGCAACCCTACGTCAAGCAGGTCTATTGGCACTATTTTTCCACAGCATTTGCTCGCTTCATGTCTCTGTGTCACATTTCGTAACTCTTGCCGTATTTCCAGCCTTCTTGTTGTTATTGTATTTGTTACAGGGATCTGCGGTCAGTGATCTTTGATGTCGCCATTGTAATGGCGAACTTAATTGGTAAATGTTGTGTGTGTTCTGACTCCTCCACCGCCCAGCCATTCCTCCATCTTTCTCCCTCTCCTCAGGCCCCCCTACTTCCTGAGTTGAACAATATTAAAACCAATACACTTAATAACCCTACAATGGCTTCTAAGTGTTCAAGCGAAAGGAAGAGTCCATCGATGCGGCAACCTTCAGTGTTGTCCCACATTAAGAAATTGCCAGAGCCAGCCCAACTTTTAAGAACCATCACCCCAATGAGTCAATACCCACCAACATCAAGGCAAGACTCTCCACCAACAAAAAGACTATGGCTTGCTGAAAGTTCAGGTGATCTTTACCAATAAAGCATTTTTAATTAAGGTATGCACGTTTTTTTAAGACAACACTAGTATATAGCTAGTAACTCTTAGGTGCCCTGGGAAAACAAAAAATTCATTAAACTCACTTCTTGCAATATCTGTTTTACTACGGTGATTTGCAGTTGAGCCCCTGATGTCTCTGAGGTATGTCTGTAATAAATTACCATACACATAGTTGCTGGAACAATTTCCCCCATATAAAATCTTTGTAAGATATATCAAACCTCAGTTGTCCCTTTCCTGCCAAGAGCAAACATGCTTATTTTTTAAGACCAAAGTATTAAATCACTGTACTTGGAAATTCTTTATCAAAAATCAACTGTTTTTCCTCTCTTTTTACCTCAGTTGCTCATGACCCTGCCAGGGAAGGAAACATTTTTTAGCATCTCCCCCGCCCTCTGGGATATGATCTGGACAGGGCTAGACCTTTCTTCATTGCTTTTCTTCTGGTTATATGTCCGAAATTGTTATGTGTCAGCAGTTGTGACCCTAGACATAGTAGGTATTATATTTTTCAGTTTGGTGCCAGAGAGAAAATGAATAGCTACTCCAACTCTATTCTGAGTGTAGATTTAAGAGATACTATCTTTCTAATATAAATTATATGGAAACAACGAAATAGATGTGTTCATTCACTTGGCTTACACAAATTCTGGGAGCTGTTATCCATGTAGCATGTTATGCTGTGGTCCTAATTTTGTGTTTCTTGTCCTATTTGAAATATTAAAAATCAGTACCTTCTGGGTTTCTAAAATTCTAGTTCACTGATTAGGGAATTGCTTACTTAAAAACAGATCTTAACTTTAACATTTTCTGTTGATATGAACTCAATCTCTACATGTTTACGGCACGTTACAATAATATCAGCACCACACAACTGATCTTCTTCGTTCCTTCTGAACGGAAAGACAGGCATTAATAAAAATAAAGGACAGCTGCAGTATATATGTAAGTGATAGGAGCAGGCAACCCAGAAATGATAAATGCCAATGGCCACCAAACTCATGAAAAAAATACTCATCTGCACTCATAATAAGTGATGACAAGAACACTGTTCAACTGTGAAGCTGGTGAAGAAAACAAAAAGCTAACACTTAATGCTGGAAAGGGGATAATGAGGTCAACACGTTGCAGAGGTGTTTACTGGTTTGAATGGTATAGAAAGCACCTTGATGGCATGCTTATCATCAGGCATGAAGATTTCTTTTACTCTCCAGTTTTTGTCTCTAGAGGACACACACACGGACACACACACACAATTTATATTTTAAATCGGGGGCCAAGTACCACTCCTTTGTTTCAAGGCTTGTGCTGTTATCTAGAGAAACACTGGAACATAAGGAGACCAGTCTGCCTGGCCCAAGACCACCCATGTTTAGATGAGGACATTCTATACTCTAGCATGTTCAGGAAGAAAGGAAGAGAAGAGGGAAGGAGGGAGAATACCATCCAGGATTCAAAGTAACTTGGTAGCTCACTGACCTTGAACAAAATAACAAACCTTCTTGAAAATGAAAGTATCCTTTTCACAGAATTATAAGGATCAAATGTGATAATGTATAAGAAGGTCCTTCATAAGTACCAAATCGATACGTACCTTTTGAGATTTCAAAATTTTTATTTTTTCAGTTTTTCTTTTCAGTATCCTGATGCCCCTCTCAAAACACTGTAGTATCCTAGCCCTTCCTTCCTCCAGTGGATATATCTGCTTTACCATCATTTCTCTTCTTACTAAATTATACCACCGTATGGACACTGCATTGCACCCTTTGGGTAAGGACACCCCACCCCTACCCTGGCCAATGTCATCCTAATGGAGTAACATTATTAAAATTTTCTATTACACTTCAGTTAACTGAGCCAGAAATGCCATAAAGATGAAGTCTCGGGGGGAGGCAAGAAAGCACTGGAACCCCATATTCACGATAGATGTCTGTCTACCCCTCAGATGGATGGCACAACCAGCCTTACATAACCGTCCTTACCAAAGGGAAGCTTGGTGAGACATCTGACAGAAACTCGCTCTGAAAAGAGTGCGCTTAAATTTTTTATCAGACTGCCTTTATAAAAAATTGAAACAGAGTATTCTCCTAGCAGGGCAACAGTTTGCTAAAAAGATCAGAACTTACAATTACCTTTTAAAGCATCATTTTAGAACTCTATGCTTTCTATGCCTAAAATGCCAAGGAAGTGTTTGGCTTTGAAATTAGGGAAAGAAAGAACGAATTCTCCCTCAAGCCCGAGAACACCTTTCACTCTTACAAGGCCCGGTGGCAATTTCCCACTATTAAAAGCCTTTGTCCTGGGGCGCCTGGGTGGCTCAGTGGGTTAAAGCCTCTGCCTTCAGCTCAGGTCATGATCCCAGGGTTCTGGGATCGAGCCCCGCATCGGGCTCTCTGCTCCGCAGGGAGCCTGCTTCCTCCTCTCTCTCTGCGCCTGCCTCTCTGCCTACTTGTGATCTCTGTCTGTCAAATAAATGAATAAAATATTTAAAAAAAAAAAAAAGCCTTTGTCCTTCAGGCAATGGAGAAAAATGTGCTCCAACGACAATGGGTGCCTCACTTCTGGGCTGATTATCAGCCCACCGTGTAAAAATGCCTTTTGCTTTCCTTTCAAGGTGAGGAGGCTGGTGAGGTGATGAAAGCACAGCGACATCAGAATTACCAAGCCCGGAGCCCAAGCGCTTCCCTCTGCTGCACTGCAGATCCTTTGCGACCCAACTCCCCTGTCCTCAGTGACATTTAACTACAGAAGGTGTGCTTGCCCTTTACATCGGACGCAGTAATCTAAGAGAACAGATGAGGAGCTCCGGTTGGTCATCGTCGCTGTTAGAAATTAGATACTACGATTCTGTCAGTCTCTAATACTGAAATGTTTCACTCTTGGGTGTTTTAGAGACGGGGGCGGGGGGAGGACCTGTATTTTGGATGGTGGGAGCCCGCTGTGAATACAGATGGAAATTTTATGGCTTGTTTAATGCTTGTCTATTTTAATAGAAAGGAATACATTCCAGCAGCAGCACAATTTCCTTGTATACTCCGTGTGCTGCAATACTGAAAAAGAAAAGTTGCCCACCATCCTGGAATCTTCCGTCTCTGTAGTGTTCAGTTTACTCCAACCCTGCCTCCGACATGTATTTAGGAAGAAGAGCACATTAGCTAAAAGGGGGGGGGGGGATCTCTAGAGGTAATATGGAATGCTCAACACACACATTTTCTCTCTCTCTTTTTCTCTGTCTCCGTCCATCCGTCTGTCTGTCCAAGAGAGATGTCTGTCTCTCTCCAAGGGAGAGAACAGAAGTACTCTTTGTCTGGTTACAATGAGAACCAAATGACAGAGCGTCACCTTGGAGGCAATGGCATACAGTCACGGAGGGGAAGGAGATGTGAAGTGTGTATGACTTGTTTTATCACCCTCCAGAGGTTGAGAGGACACCAAGAGCAAAGCCTGCTTCTCTACTTTTAAGGAATTATGCTGAACTTGGCAGCTTCACCCGTAGCATTCATTGTTCATTCTCACTAAATTTCCATTAATGGGCTATTTATTCCACCCTACAGAAGGGTGAACACAGCCCACAAAGCACTGCTGGTAATTATTACCCAGAAGTGGAAATTGACAGAGACAAATTAAAATACAACGAGAAATCAAACTGCTTGACATCTTTTTCGATAGGCTGGAAAGGGACCGGCCCCTCCTTCAGTAACAATTTGACACTTAAGGTACACTCATGTGTTTTGGAAGCACTACAGGGAAATTCTACATGGCCGAGTTTTCGATCCCCATTCTTGGCCTTTGCGAGTACTTATGAATCACCACTCCCCCTTAGCGGGGGAAAGCTCTCTGAAAGGAAAACATACTATATGCTGGCTAATTGAACATAACAAAAAAATAAATAAAATAAAAGGAAAATGTAAGTTTCAACAACAGTGTTGGGGATCCTAACCCTGGCTGCTTCCAGCAGAGGATGGACACTAACTGGCAAATGACAGAAAGAAGCTCTCGGGGGCGATGAAATGCAATCCGTCTCGTTGGGGTAACGGGATAAACAATGGTGTATCTGTCAAAACTGATTAAATATGTACTCGGGATCATTGCATTTGACTCATGTAAATTAGATCTCAGTTTAAAAAACTCTTCCTGGAACCATTAAACAACAATTAAGATTCTTCCAAGCACAGGGTTTCAGAATTTTCTGGACATATCATTGTAAGGCCAATAAACAGAACGCCTTTCGCTGAACATTTACGCAAAAGCTGAGGGACTCCTGGGGCCACACGTCTCCGCTTCAGCGCCATGCTTTACTGAGACATTACCATGAAGATTTTATTGTTATGAGATGAAAGCAAATATCACTGAGAATGCAATTAAATGCTCTACATTAAACTGCAAGTGCAAGCTAAAAGTCTAGGCTAGGCATTCCTGCCACATTCCCCATGATGACACAAGGGAACTTGGGACTTCCCAGCCACATCTGAAGCAAATGGCCCAGCTGTGGTCCACGGCACAGAACCGTGAGTATAGGAGGGCCTCTCCTGAAAGAATATGTGTGCACCTCATTTTATGATAATTGGATAGCGGACCTCAAACAGATACATCAAGACCCAATTACTCTAATATAAAAGGATCCCTTTCCATTGTCAAGTGCCACCGTGTAGCTTGCATTGCTCTATCCAGCGAACTTCCTGTTTAACATAACTACCTATAGCACTGACCAGTAGATACAGGTTTTATCTGTAACAAGCCAACAATCTGTTTTCTCTTGTCTGCTTCGACTCTCCTCTAAGTTCAAGTCTTTCATCAAATTTGATGTCTCTTTACTTGGGCTAGAATTAATAGCTGCAAATACTAATATATAGTTGTCAAGCTAATGAAATTAAAAATACAGAAAGATATACAAACACACATGAACACAAACATACAAAAAGCATTAGAAAAAAATCATCTCACGAGTATTGGCGTGATGACATTCCTTACCGGTTATTTGGGCTTTAATATTAAAGCAACATTTTTCATCAAAATACTATGTATGCTTCCCCAAAAGGGTTTTACAAAAGGCCAACTGAGTGCATTTTAATATCCTTGCAGAATTTAAAACCAACTTCAAACCTGAACACTTTTTTTTAAGTAAAAGTAGCACGTTTCAGGAAGGTTAAATCTAGTGCATGTTCTCAGAATTCATTTCAGAGCATTCTTACATCTCACATGTAATCAAGCTTGTAAGTATTAATGAACATATTTCTAAGAAAACAATTCTATTGTTTTTCAAGATATATTCTTCTTCATTTCTCTAAACTTCTGAAAATTAAACCTTTCAAGTTGTGATGTGGAAGAAGTGGATTAAGTTGACCCTGCAGTTTATTACAGATGATTTTCTCCTATTTTTTCACTTCCCTCCTTTAGAAATCACTGTAAATACTTTACTCACAAAATGGAAGAACACATTAAAAAATGCCACTGTTCTAAAAGGTTTACTGTGAATATAGCAAATACTTATACTGGAGGGGAGAACAAGAATGGAACATCACAGTTCTTATCCTAAAGACTGTCACAATCTAAATCTGAAAGGCCTTTCAACTAGCATTTCTAAATTCATCATGCCTGGTGAATGACAGCCTAGACAGAAACCAATGGCTTCCATCTTTCTCAAAACAATTCAGTAATTATTCTCCAGGCTTTTCATGTAGCAGCTCAGTGGGTCTCTGCTCTTTCAGGTGTCCCAAGTTCAGAACTTCATACTGAAAACCCAAGTTAAAAGTCAACATAATATTTTTTTGCAAAATAAAAATTATTAAGGGTTGACAGGAATCAGGGAAAGCAGGAGAAGGGGCACATCCTACACACATGTAAGCCAATCTCTCTGCATTCCTTTCTTAAAAAAAAAAAAAAAAGCTTTTATTTATTTATTTGAAAGAGAGAGAGAGCATGAGAAGGGAGAAGGGCAGAGGGAGAGCAGCAGAGAGAGGGGGAGAAGCAGGCTCCCCAATGAGCAGGCAGCCCCATGAAGGACTCGATCCGAGGACCCTGAGATCACGACCTGAACCGAAGGCAGTGGCTCAACCCACTGAGCCACTCAGGTGCCCCTCCACATTTCTTTCTTAACACAAGGTATAACTAGCCTCTCAGATGCTCACATTTTTAAAAAATAAAATTTATTTTTTATTCATTTGACAAAGAGAGAGAGAGAACAAGCAAGGGGAGCAGCAAGTAGAGGGAGAAGCAGGCTCCATGCTGAGCAGGGAGCCTGATGCAGACTCAGTCCCAGGACCCTGGGATCCATGACCTGAGCCAAAAGCAGCTGCTTAACCGAATGAGCCACCCGGGTACCCTACATACCCTAACATTTGACACAAGCTCCTACACATTCGTTTTGGCTCCTTCCTTTCTCTTACACTCCACATTAAGCCATCCTGTCTGATCAGTCCTACCTCTTTCTACAAGTTTTCTAACTGTGCTCACACTTATCGGTGTAGAGACCCAGCTTCAATGTCCACCTCTCCCTACCTTCTTCCCCGTAGCGGTGCCCTCTCACATGGCCTCCATCTCACTCTATACACTTTCCGTATCAACTGTAAGACTATCTTAATTCTCTCCAACTTGTCCGTCTCCCTCACTAAACTACCAGTTCCCAAAGGTCTAGAAGTACATCTTTTTTTCCTTTGGATTCCTAAAGCATATAAATATTTGTTGACCTAAAGTGCTATTGAATCAAAACAATATGTGTTTCATATTCACTGCACTACACAAATATTTCAGAATTTTTTACTTTTACCTCCAAATTAATTTGGCTAATTTTCCCATCAAAATAGTTTCACCTAACTTCAGTGTCTAAGGAGTCAGTCCGTAAAAGTCACTAAGAAGCCAACAGTTTACCTATTAAATTGGTTAACCAGAAATATGAAAAATCAACCTGTGATAAAGCTTAACACATCACATTATTTGTTCCTCTCTTGTGTCCAGCAGATATTGAACTATCTGCATCTGGTCTAAGTGAATTCTAGTGAAAACTCTTATGTTTAAGGAAGAAAGCAGAAACAAGAAGAGGAGGGCAGAAGCCAAGTAAAAGAGATAGAAAGGACCATGCAGGATGTGTGGTTGGTACTTACTAATGACTTCAAAAATAATTTCTGAGTCTGAGGGCTAGAGCAATGGGAAACCAGAAAATGGAAAATACAGAAGACAAAGTATTGATGGGGACAGGGCTTTTGTATCTTTATAAATCTGTACTTAGCTGCTGTTTATAAATGTCCCAGTGTATTCACACATCAGTCAGACGTATGTATTTCAAAGCCAACAGAGAGACAAAGCGAAAAGTGAAAGAGGAAGGAGAAAACCCACGTGCAGAACAGAAACAAAGTTCCTGTGAAAAGGGGCCATACAGATGCTCAATTGTCTTTTCCCTAAAATGACTGTGACCTTGGCCTCTTTTACAAAGAGAGGCCACAGTGGAGGCCGAGCTGTGTCAACACAGCATGAGCTGGACAGTCTCCATGCAGAAGACTGTCAGCTCGGGGTGGCACGTGACGGCACCTGGGGGAAGAATGGGGTCTTGCCACCACATCTCATGAGGACCGGCTGAGGAAATAGGGAGCATTTCACTGGGAGAGAAGACACGGCACCAACACATCACTATCTTCCTCTATATAAATAAATGGCATATGGGTGGACAGAGCAGGGTGCGAGATTGAGTCTCAAAATAAGAGCGCATATTCTAACAATTAGAACTGTCCAGAAATGGGGTGGACTATGTTTAGAGGTAGGACGTTTCCAGTCATAGGCAATTCCTAAGCAGAGTCTGACAAGCAATTCACAGAGCCATCCTCAAGGACAGGCAGGCTCTGCAGGGACCCTGGCTCCGTGACCTCGAAGGTCCCTTCCACCCCTAAGATTCCACGACGCTAGACACTCTGTGGGGATTTTCCACACAACCCTGCCCTTCAAAACTGATGTGGCTGTCCTTTACATAAGTCCTATAGGTTTGAATTCAGACTTCTACAGTAGCTCTTCTTTTCACTGAATGAAATTATTCATTGACTCATCCTAATAAAGTAACTGAATCCTGTTTTAATCTGCAGTCCATAAATGTCACTACTAATCCATTAAATACAATTTGAGTGACTGGTATGAAAGTGGGGACAGGATAAATGGCTTTTTTTCTTACCTAGGTATCACTGTAAAACAGTCTGAAGTCATGTTTGTTATCTCAATCATGTAAATTTAAGTAAAACGTGAGTCTCTTGCACATACAACACTGTAGTGACGTAGCTTTGTGGTAGCCTGCATCAAAACATTTTCTTAAAAAATAATGGCAGGTTCCTTCTGATGAGGACATGAGAAACTAAACGAGAACTAGGTTGGAGGGTAGTAAAGTTCTTTATTGCGTCCAATCCCCCACGACCTGGTGGAAGGAGGCACCCAGTCCAGGGACTTCTCCCGGGGAGAGATGGGGTAAAGGCTGATGTCTCAGTCCCTTGGTTCACGTGGCATGGGTGGAGGAGGAGACAGCTTTGGCAAGTCCAAGTTGGGAATGATAAAAATGAGGTGATAGTGGTAGGGTTTTTATCACCTTGCCTTTATTTTAACTCTTTCCTTTGCCCTGAGCTATTTTCCCAAAATCTAAAGGATGTAAAAAACTAACAACAAAAACAAAAATCCCTGTATGTACTGTATAATTTAAATTTGAGTGGTGGTAAAAATAAATTTAAACAAAAGATGTCAAAAAAAGAAAAAAATAAGAAGTAAAACACTTGATCCAAGGCGTTGAAGAGCCCATGAAATAAAAGTAAAGCAAAAGCATCCGGGTCCTAGATGAGACCCTATATAATGAAAGCAGGGGTGGCCCAAAGCTGGGTGTTGAGTACTTCCCCATACGTGCTATGGCTTGGCATGCAGAAGGGTCCACTGTGCTTGAATGCTTGAGAGAGAAGAGAAATATTTAGGAAGAAGTAACACCCACTGATGACACAGGAAATTGTAAAAATGGGTAACGGACTCCTGGAGGAGGACTGTCCTCATAATCAGGGATGGAAGGCAAGCCCCTCAAAGTTAGCAAAGCCGAGAGTTTTAGAAACAGGGAGTACAGAGGACCTTTTCCTTGCTCTGTGATCTGCCCTAGCCCCACCACAAGCCATCAGTTCTAACATGCCCTTGGGTTGTCCCAGTTTTATCACTGCAAGTGTCCTATCCTGGGAAATCCCCCATGCCCGGACAACGAAGGCTTGCTGCTCACACTGACACCCCCCCCCACCCCCGGTGTATAAGGCAGAGCCACAAGCCTCCAACAATCTGGAGAAAAAGCACAGAACCCTGGGTGGAGAGCTGTGTGACCACTGCCATTTATACCTTGAACAGGACAGAGCCAAGGGGGCCTGGAAGAAGACACATCAAGAATCGGGAGTAAGCCTGCTCCAAGGAATCGGTGGTCCAGAATGAGCACAAAGGAACCGCTGAAGCCTCACCACGCACCGCGTCAGGGTCCTCAACAAGTAACAGCCGAGGAAAGAGCAGCTGAAGGTGCAAACTCAGGGGCCATGCCAAGATTCGAAATCGAGACTTGGGAGTCTACGGCCATACCACCCTGAACACGCCCAATCTCGTCCGAAATCGAGACTTAGGACTTCTTTCATCTAGAGACCTTCATACACAAAGGACTATAGCTCCATATGGGTTACTAAGAAATACAAAGAGTTGTAGCAGATAGGAGGAAAGAAACGACCTCCAGCAGGAGGACAATGGGGGAGGGTGGGTCCTGCTGTCAGCCAAGCACCAAGCCTGTGGTGGGATAGCTGGGGTGTGTAAGCTCTGGGAAACGGAAAGGCCATCCCTCCAAAGACAAGTGAGGTCAACTAGTGTACTTGCGGAAAACGAGGCGGTGCACAGGGCTCTGGCTTCAGAATGAAGGACCAAGAGTGCTCGGCTAAGGAGTTGCCAGAAATAAGGAGAGCAGAAAGTGAGAACCCTTCAGTTGTGGAAAAAGATGAAGTCCTAATGTCCTTCGCACCACTTTTCACAATAACAAAAATGGAAAGGAACCAAATATGCAAAAATAAGATATGAGATGGATACATTTTGGTTCATCCATAAAGCGGAATACCATAGACCCATTAAAAACCTTACAAAATTATACTTACTGACATGAACAGAATGTTCAACTTATATTGTTTCATGGGAAAAATGAGGCAAAAAAAGAGGAGGTGACACCATCATCTCCATTAATTTGGGGGTGGGGGAAGAAGAGGAACTAGAAAGGAAGAAAACAGAAGGCAAGCTAAGAAGACATTAAGTATATGCATGCTTAGAAAAATATTGAAAAAACCTATTTCAAAATGGTAACAGTAATGCTTTCTCTGGGTGACCTTAGCCTCCCTGTGTGGCATGCTGCGTCTACAATGTACATCAATTATTCACATGGTGAAATGGTGAAAGATGAAGGTAAGAGGACTGCCAGAATGCCCTAGGACATGACAAGTAATCAAGCAGGAATTAAATGCGGTCAAAAGCTCTAGAAGAAGTCTTCTCTGATTAGACAGTAATATTTAGCAAGCACACCTATCTGCCCACGTTTTGTCTACTTCTGTGCAATCGTCCCGAGGAAACACGTGTCACAGACAGTCTCTGAAGCCCTATCCGGAGAGCCGCTGAAACAGAACTTTCGCTGACTAGCTTCCTCCAAGTAGAGTTCACTCTGCGAGTCAAGGAGCAGCTGCCAGAGGGAGACCTTTAACACAGAGGTAAATCCATTCAGGTGTACCCAGGGGGAAAAGGACTGGCTTCTCACTCAGTAGAAAAGCGGAGACACCTGCATTGGAGGCGGGCGCTGCTGCAGAAGGAGCCCCAGCCGCACTGAGCCATCCTGGCAAAGCCTTCGCACCTGCCCAGAACCCAAGTGTTCCTACACCCGCCACCATGTTCACTGTTCTCTCCAGAAACCTCATTTCTTTCTAATAGAAAGTAATCGCAATTTGGCTTTGGATTTAACCACCTTATGTAGAATATATACAAATAATAAATATTTGGAATATATCCAATATATACATACACACATACATATATATGCACATGTATAATTCTTAATATTGCGTTTTACATAAATATGTCTTTTTCTCCACATACACACATGCATTTATTTACTTTTTACCCTGCTTGGAATGACCTTCAGTGAATTTACTTTCCTCATTTTAACTGACAACTCTCCCTAAATAAACTCAGCATAAAATAAACTCATTTCTTCCAAGTGGACGAAGGGAAGAGGAAAAGAGCAGAGAAGTGGGAGGAATTAACATTGGTTGAATCACTGCCCTGTGCCAGGCACTTCATGTTCAATTTAATTTTGTCTTCACAACATCTCTTTGCACTTGGTGTTATTGTGGATGAGGGCACGGAGGCTCAGAGAGGTTAAGTAACCAACTGGAGACCACGCAGCAAAGAAGGGACAGTGAGGAGACTCAAACCCAAGCCTCCAGGACTCCAGGGCTCACACCCAGGCCCATTCCTCATTCCACGCAGCCTCCAAAAATCAATTTTCCTATAATTTCAGAGATCCCCAGCAGCACTTTAAAAAAAAAAAAAAAAAAAAAAAGGCTGGATTAAGCCGTGTATGCAGATACAGCGCAGACTGCATTAATAATTTAGGTCCCGCTAAAGCTGCAAAAGCAGCTCTAGGAAAGCAGGTCAAAGCCGAGAATGCCAAATGCACCTAAGAACACTCGCCCTTCCCGACACTGCAAACAAAACCCCAACTAATCCACCAGAAAACAAAAGATAATGCCTATCAGATGCCAAATGGGTGGCTATGTAATTATTTTAATCTGATCCCATAGAAAATCCACTGAAACATGTTATGTAAAATCAAGTTACAACCAACTGGTGGAGACAAGCTTTCCAGGGCAGAGCTCGGACAAAGCCCAGGAACTGGATCCACACACGGCGGAGTGGGAGGAAGTGACACTGCCTTAAATTAAGCACGCTGAGCATTTGCGGAAGACCAGACTCCTGTTAGCCCGGTCATAACACAGGCGGCAGGGAAAACACCTGTTTTGATGTATCCGTGGTCCCCCTCAAACACCTAATATCAGCGGAGATGCGGTACAGTCCAAGCCTTTTGAAATGAATCACAGACTAGAATTGGGGAGGATTACCAGGCTCGTTAATTCCACACTCATGAAGACGAGTAAATGTGTGAGATTCATATGCCTGGATCACCGGTATTAATATATTAATTCTCTTTGGAATAAATGTGGCTAGAACGAATGTGTACAACAAAACCATTTATTTTTAGATGGCGAAGAACAATTCCCGCTGAAGAGATAGAGTGAAGCAGGGATCCTTAACAATGGCCATTCTTCAAAGGAAAAAAATTAACAGCCTCCAGCATTTTTCAACATCAGTATGATTATCTTCTTATTTCAAGGCAGGCGAACGTATTTTGAGTGTTGACAGAGCTAAGTAAATACACTCATTATGTTACTGAATCAGGTTGCCGTGACCAACAACTGCACAGAGGGATAGCACGTCTTTACAGAAGAGGCAGGGGGAACAGGGGATGGTGTGGGGATTTGGTGACCTCAGAACCTTCTGGCACATTCTCTCTCATTCACCCCTAAGCAGCTAGGTCATAAGAATGTGGCTAGGAATGACGAGACTGGGCATTTTGGGGACTAACAGAAAACAAAATGCATTGTTCATGATTATGGCTTTGACAACAGCTGCCTTCCTAAACAATGGTAAATCCACAGTACCGAGGTCAATTATGATTTTTCCTACCTGATTCAAAATTGCTCTGTGCTTTGAAGTAATATTTAACGTCCCCATGTAACAATCTGAAGATGAAAATACAGGTTTAAGTCATGCATCATTACTTAAAAAGCACTTTGTATCTAGTATTTGTCACATAAAACAAATGAATAATAACACTGGTAATGGGGAAGCATAAAAATGATTTAATAACTGATTAGAAAATAATGAAAAATGTAAGTAAAAGCTTTCTCCAAATGTAAGAATCTGACATGAACAGTGAAAAATCTATAAACAGAATAGTGAAATGGGGAAGGGGGTTCAAATTCTGCCTCTGTCTGTTCACGGTTACTGTTAAATTTGGTTTCAGAGTCTCAATCTGCTCATCTAGAAAAGGAGAATAAAGCCATCTAACTCAGAGGTTCACGAAGTATTAACCGAGAGAACAGCCTTTCGCACCTGCCAATTATTTTACTGTAAGTGGAGCCTAACTTTGCGAGCAGGGTCCCTATTGATTCAAACTCAAGTGTGCTAGTAAAGCCTAAAATCATCTTTTCCAAATAATCAATCCATTTTTTTGAGATTTCAATTTTTGCCTACTCCCTTTCCCAAATTTGAGCTTTTTACTCATTGTCCTTACTGTCAAGGAAATAGAAAAAGAAAGAGTATCACTTGTAAGACCCAAGAGGTCTTTGCTCCCCTGGCTGAGAAACTGGCAGTGCCCACAGTGACTCACTTCTAACATCTGTCAGTGCCATCAGCTCAAGGAGGGTTTCTGTTTGTCTGTCTGTTTGTTTGTTTTAATGTTAGTGCTAATTTCTTACCATTCTACAAATTATTTTTTAATTCTAATTTAGCCTCTGAAAATAAGACTGCTTTGAGTCCCTGAGTGAGTTCTTTAAAACCAGCTTCTTCAACAGCTTTCTTATAAAAACAGTAAGCATGAAACACAACACATTGGGAATATACTCGTTTCAAAAAACCACATCAGCCAACACAAAATGATTTCACCGTTTACCTTCAAAAAATATAAACATTTTGGGAATGAACTGTATTCACATTTATTTTACCATTAACATAACTATGATTCTGTTGAGGTAGGCTGCGTTTCAAGTAAATGTATGACGTGAAAGTCAAATTATTTATCCATAATTATCACCCTCCCACCGTCCATCCCCCACTGTGTCCTTTCTTTGGGGAGGGGGGCTAGCATCTCATGGTCCAGGAAAAAGTCATCTCATGGAGCCCAGTGTTCTGGGAAAATGGTGCTCTCAGTGGTGTGTTGGAAGCGATCCACAACTGATAGGGAATGGGGGGGTGAGAGATGAGGAAGTAATAAGTACAGGAATGGGAGAACCAGACCCACCTGGGTCTGAACGCCAGATTTACTCTTACTAACCATGCAACCTTGGGCTTGCTGAAATGTTCAAGAATGGGCCTTCCATAATCCAGAGAACTAGGATAATACCACGCATGCATGAAAATGAAGCAGAGCGGCGCTTGGGTGGCTCAGTGGGTTAAAGCCTCTGCCTTCGGCTCAGGTCATGATCCCAGGGTCGTAGGATCGAGCCCCATATCAGGCTCTGCTCCACGGGGAGCCTGCTTCCTCCTCTCTCTCTGCCTGCCTCTCTGCCTGCTTGTGATCTCAGTATGTCAAAATGGATGGGTAAAATCTTAAAAAAAAAAAAAAAGAAAGAAAGAAAGAAAGAAAGAAAAAGAAAATGAAGCAGAGTCATAATCTACTGAAATCATTCCAGAGAGTGCCTGGCCCACTCTAGTTCCTCAATAATTTACAGCTCAACAAAAGAAAGAAAAGAAAAGGTAAATTCCTCTCCATATACTTTTGCTGTTAGGTATCGCTCTGTACTGCCCTTCTCTGAAAAGTGAAAAATCGCTGAGAGTCTACCACAAAAATGTCTAATGAGAGATGTTCGGGTTTCAGGTTCCGTTTTTTCTCTTCGGCTTAGGGTGAAGAGGGGTGTCTGAACACAGTGGTAATTCTAAGTGGCAGTTACCGACATGGGCCGATTTGGTCCAGGGCAAGCTAACATGCTGTGTTTGATTGCAAACTGCTGGGGCCGTCAGAAGTGGCAGTCTGCGAGACGGAGAGAGAAGGGAGTGCTCTGGGAAGAAGACAGTCCACAGGCCGCTCTGGCATCTGAAACCAGGTACAGACGGTGATAATTCCACATTGGCCAGATCATTCACTCTTCCCTAGGTCCCCAACGACCCTGAAACTGTGCCATGCCTCTGGTGGCCACAGTAGCTAGCGGGGGTGAAGAGCTGATTGGTATTGAAGCGTAGAGATCTTACAGACGTATTGCATAGCTAATGTTTTTGTTTCAATAAATACATAAACTACCCAGGGAAGACTGCTTTCATTCAGCCCCCGTCAAATACTTTTCTTCCCTCTAAATATTTCAACATTTATGCCCAAGTCTGCAAAATAATGTTCATTTGTTGAAAGAATCATCTGATACTTCCCCTATCTGTACATATGATTCTTAAGCTTTCTCTAATATCTACCTAGCCTAGCACTGAACTACTGAGAGAAGCTAATTAATAATAGTGTTAATGAATGGAAAAATGTATTTAACATGTGAGTCTTTGGAAGTATTTCTCAAAATGACAGATTTAATTCCCTGAGGGCTGTAAAAAAAAAAAATGTCTGCGAAGAACTGAACTGCCGGGCTCAAATGACTTTTTGAGGATACCAGTTTATTAGTAAAATTTCATCCATCAAATACTTTTCTGAGTGCTTGCTAGGTATAAAAGTCCTTGAAAGCATTCCCTCGTTTACTCAGCTCGTCCATTTGCTTCTTGGATCCGGTCACCGGTTGACATGTGAGAGCCCATGCTCCACGGAAGGGAGGTTGGACGCCCTTGCTAACTTCTCCCTTTATGCCAGGAACCTGGCAAAACGCCTTTACAGCATTTCTACGCTTTACAGTATGTACACAAGCAAAGGACTAACATCCTGGTTTGAACAATGGGGAAACTGAAACCCAAAGAAATTTAGTTCAAGGCCACAGAGCTAATGAGTGGCACCTGTGATACGAATTCTTATTGAGGCCCAAAGCTCATTCTTTCCATCACTGTGGCTTGTAACCCTTACCCCTCCCCATAACTTTCTCCTTATTGCTTAACTGCTCTGTTGTTTTTAACCCTCTACTTAACCAAATTTACCGTATTTTCCTACCCTCTTCAATTGTATAGGCCTCTTAGAAAACCGTACTTCACTAGGATAAAATAATGCTGTTGGTACTACTGAAACTACAAAGTTTTGGGGGATACCTGCATATAGCTTATGAACATTTTAGTGTCACTGGCTTCCAATTGGACTTACTTCCAACCCTCTATGGACACACTCTCTGTTCCCATTCTTTTCCACACAGTCCACATACCCTTCCACTCCCGTTGTGATGGTACTGGTTGGCTTTTGTTCTGCCAAAGGGAAAGCTATGGAGCTGCGACGTAAGAATGTTAGTCTCTATCCATTCTAATGAGCTTCATGTAAATTCAGACAGAACTGATGATATGATCCTAATTTGTACAAAGTCACCTATAACTGAGAAATAATTTACTGGACCCAACTAAATCTAAATTGAAATCTATGCATTTTACAGGCAGCTCCTAGATTTGACAATGATGGGACGTTCTTTTTCATGATCCCATTTGGGTCCAGGACAGCATAATCTTCAATGAAGGGGATAAGCACCAGAAAAAATCTGAACTCTATGTAAAAAGGTCTGGGTTCATCTCTATTAATTTGCTTTCAATTCTTCCTCTTTTAACTTAGACAAACTAGAAACACCACAGTGTGGGTAAAACTTCAGCAGACTCCTTGTTTTCAAATGTTACCTTTCTATGCAAGTATTTTCTTTTTTTCTTTTTTTTTTTTTTTTAATTTGACAGAGATCACAAGTAGGCAGAGAAGCAGGCAGAGAGAGAGAGGAAGGGAAGCAGGTTCCCCGCCGAGCAGAGAGCCCGACATGGGGCTCGATCCCAGGACCCTGGGATCATGACTCCAGCCAAAGGCAGAGACCCCAACCCACTGAGCCACCCAGGTGCCCCTATGCAAGTATTTTCTTTAGGATACTATTTGGATTATACAACTGACCGTGCAATATAGTATTTAGACATCATCAGTTAAAGTTTAACCTATTCATCAATTGACAGATAGAAGTGAACAATTCTTTGTTTCAATGACTGGATTCCTCCTAAGTTATTTTAAATGCACACTAATTTTGGGCACCTGGGTGGCTCAGTCAGTTCAGTGTCTGCCTTCAGCTCAGGGTCCTGGGATCTGGCCCCTGTTGGGCTCCTTGCTCAACAGGAAGCCTGCTTCCCCCTTTACCCTTCCCCTCTGCTCCTGATCTCTCACTGTATCTCTCTCTCTTAAATAAATAAATGCAATCTTTAAAATAAATAAGCACTAATTCAAATGTACACTAATTTAAGTGTAATGATTTAAATGTACACTACATTTTGCAGTGAAAGATAAATAATTTATAAAATTTCAGCTACTAAATAACTTTTAACATTCCCACAGTGATTATTCTTCTCACCACATAAGAATTCACCGCAGATGTGTATTAGTAAGAACTTCCCTTTAAAAAAATCTATCCTACAGAGGTTCTGATAGCCCAAGCAAGGACTCAGAACCACGCAGAGCTTGATTCCAAGACCAGTTATTTCTGTGACCGAGGCAAGTTACATAACAAACTTCAGCTCAGGCTAAAGCCTCTAAACATGTGGATAACACTCTGTCATAGTGTTAGTATAACCCAGCCCCCCAACCCCCAAAATCTATTTTTTTTCCTCTAGTCCTTCATCCCTACCTGCGTCGTGTACTACAAGCAGAATATAAAAGAGCAGGAGGGAGACAAACTATAAGAGACTCTCAATCTCACCAAAGAAACTGAGGGTTGCGGGGGGCAGGGGGTAGGGATAGTGTGGCTGGATTATGGACATCGGGGAGGGTATGTGCTATGGCGAGTGCTGTGAAGTGTGTAAGATTGATGATTCCAGACTTGTACCACTGGGACAAGAAATATATTATATGTTAGGGGTGCCTGGGTGGCTCGGTGGGTTGAGCCTCTGCCTTTGGCTGGGGTCGTGATATCGGGGTCCTGGGATCGAGCCCCACATCAGGCTCTCTGCCCGGCAGGGAGCCTGCTTCCCCCTCTCTCTCTGCTTGCCTCTCTGCCTACTTGTGTTTTTTTCTCTCTGTCAAGTAAATAAATTAAATATTTAAAAAAGAAAAAAAAGCAGGTAGGGGTGCCTGGGTGGCTCAGTTGGTTAAGCATCTGCCTTCGGCTCAGGTCATGGTCCCAGGGTCCTGGGATCAAGCCCCACATCAGGCTCCCTGCTGAGAGACTGCTTCTCTCCCACCCTTTCCCCCTTCCTCCCTCTCATGCTCTCTTTCTCTCTCAAATAAATAAATAAAATCTCCAAAAAAAAAAAAAAAAAAGAGTATGTAGATGGGCCTACAGGTCCTTTATATTACCAGTCCCCAGCATGGTGACAGGCACAATGTAGGTACACAGTACATTTTTATTAAATGAATATACTGGTAAAATGTGATATGATTGATGAATTTTTTCTAATAATATAACTACAAAAATTATAAAGCACTACCAAATCCTCTTTATCCACAAGCATACCTATTGAAAACAAACGTTTTTCCATATTGAGTTTCAATAGAACACACATACACACAGAACTCTATCACCATGTCAAAGGCAAATCAAAAAACAGAAAAGACCACGAACCTGAAGAGTATGAAGAAACAGTTCAATAGCTATAAAATGTTGCTGACAAAACTAACAACATCTTAAATAACATATTCAGACATTAATAAATGTATAATTTAGACTAACATGATCTTGCACTGATTATAATGGTAATTGATCAAGAACAAGAAAGATTAACTTTTTTTTTAATGAACATATGACTTCGAGAATTAAAAAATGTATCATGATAGGAACAGAGAGCATAGAGAACCAATCAGCAGACATGTTTTATTCAACTGTTTCCTTATTCCTAAATGTCATGGAATGTGAAAGGACAAAGGCTTACAACTTTCCTATGAGTTCCATCCATCCTCTTCCAAATGCAGGAAGCATGGAGATGGGGCAGCAACTGCTTGTGCTCCTAGGGAGCTGACCTGCCTGGTTTCAGTGAAATGACTTGGCACAATCTCTAAAGGCTCAGGTTGGAAACAGTCCATTCACTCTTCTGTTCCTTATGAGTACCAATAACAAGAGCAACAACAACTATATGGCCCTTGCTTCTGCCAAGCACCATTCCAATCCTAATTCACTGAACTCTCATTGCAACCCTGTGACAGAAGTATGTACTATTTTTATATTCATTTTGCAGGTGAAAAGACTGGGGCATTGAAAGGTTAAATAACTTCCCCAAGGTCACACTAGCTACCAGCAATGGCACCTGAACTCAGACACTCTTACTCTACAGTCCATGCTCTTAGTCACTGCATGATACTGCCTCTCATCTGTCCACCTCCCTCCCATCCACTACCTACTCCACAAGCCCCAGTTTGGTAGTAGGTGATATGATGCCACCTCTGCCCTCAAGGGGCTCACAGTCTCCTGGGTGAGACACATGGGAGCTCATGATTATACTGCAGAATATCAAGGATGCTGACAGAAAAATTAGACTCTGTAGACATCTGGAGTCCACATACTCAACAAAGCAGGAAACAGAATAGGCTCCCTTTATCTAATACAGGTCCACACAATCCTCTCCCTCAAAGGTCCAGTCACTTTAGTCCCAAACCTCCCCCTGCCTGGCATCTTGCATCATGGGTGCCATAGCTGCATAGGAAACTAGGCATTGAGAAGGTCTGTAAATGTCAGGAAGCACCAAGCATCTACAGCAAGAGGTAATACTCAATTGTTTATGTCTCCTGAAATTCGTTCTCAAATCTCTACATTGTTTCAATCCTAAAAGAGACCGCCAGATTTTTATTACAATAAACCCAGTGGTGGGGCACCTGGGTAGCTCAGTCGTTATATGTCTGTCTTTGGCTCAGGTCATGATGGCGGGGTCCTGGGATTGAGCCCCACATCAGGCTCCCTGCTCTGCAGGGAGCCTGCTTCTCCCTCTCCCATTCCCTCTTCTGTGTCCCCTCTCTCACTGTGTCTCTCTCTGTCAAATAAATAAAACCTTTTAAAAAAACAAAACAAAACAATAAACCCAGTGGTTAAATACAGATTCCAAATGGGGCCTATGACCCAAGATTAAGTGTAGACCCAACAGGTATGAGCCGTATGACCACAAGCAAGTTATTTATTCTCTTTAAGTCTTCATTTAGCTATTTAAAAAATGGGGATGAAAATAATGCCAGTCTCATAAAGAAGCTGTGAGGAAAAAAATAGTAGAACAATCCATAGGACTCACGCCGCACATCACTGGGTATACAGTAAGCACCTAAGACACCGCGAGACTATAGCAACGTGTCTTTGAGAATGTGAAGTCCTGGTGTTGGTAACTGTCCATTTATTTTCAAAATTTAAAAAAGAAATTATTCAGATAAAACACTAAAATCTACTGCAGGGATGGGGGGCACCTGGGTAGCTCTGTCAGTAAAGCATCTGACTGTTGATTTTGGCTCAGGTCGTGATTGCATGGTCATGGGACTGAGCCCCATGTCAGGCTCCATGCTCAGCAGGGTGTCTGCTAGAGATTCTCTCTCTCCCCCTCTTCCTGTGTCCCTTCCCCTGTTCGTGTTCTCCCCTCCCCATCTCTCAAATAAATAAATCTTTCTAAAAAGTCTATTAACAGAGGAGAAGAAAACCAGACACCCTGCTCATACTGCAGTGGGTTAGTTAGAGATATAACGCTTGTTATTTGAGGTTCCCAGTGTCTAGGAAGTAGCTGATCACTTAGAAGATTCTCTGAATCAAGTCCATTTTGATACACAGCTGTGAAAATATTAATTACATATGCTGTTTTGTGTTGTAGGTTAGAGCACAAACTAGAGTTAGATGTTCCATGCTGGAATCTTAGATGTACCACTAAGCAGTACAGGAACAGATTAATGGGCTCATGCCTCAGTTTCCTCATTTGTAAAATGGGGATGATAAAAAATACTTTCTTTGTAGGGTTGTGTAAAGATTAAGTGAGCCTCCACCTACAAAGCAGTTTAAAATCCTACCTGGTACATTTTAAGTGGTCAATAAATGTCCTGGGAGAAAAGATATGAATCCAGGAAATTTAATTATTCATCTTCCGCTTCAAGCGAGGAACTTGGCAGTTACGCTAGAATCCGATCTCTCCCTCTCACATCCTACGTCCAGTCCACTGCCAAGTTCTGTTGAGTCTTCCCCTAAATATCTCTTGGATGCAACACCCCCTCTCCACTGTCACAGTCTCTGCCCTGGTTCAGCCCCTCAGCCTCTCTCACTCCTGAATCACCACCAGCACTTCCGGACGGCCAGCCCTCCGGCTGTCTGCAGCACGGCCACCGGAGGGGTGGTTCTAAACCATGCAACTGTTGGTTTCCCTGCCCACCACCACCGTTCAAGTTGGTTCGAGTCCCTCTCCTTCGAGAGGGTGATTTCCAGCCCCAGACAAAGTCTTCAGGACCTGGCTTTGGACTGCTTTTCCAGCTACTTTTTCTGCCGTACACGCCTGTCCTCTTTGCTCCTTATTTATGTTTTTTCTCACACACCCTGATGTTCCCTCTTACTTCCACCACTTTGGGCATGGGACTCCTGCTTGCCTATCTTGCTCACTCCTCCTCCAAGGTCCAGCTTCGCCAAGAACCTTCTCTGAGCCCATTTGGGTTAAACTGGGAGTCTTCCTGTGGGCTCCTGTGTGGCTCCCTTTCCATATGTTATGTAGGGGGATTAATGGTGCTTGGATCTTTCTCCTCTCTCTGCTGAGAGTTACTAGACTGTTGCCTCTCTGGCTCCTTTAGCTTTGCCTCCACCACCGGATGCCATGCCAGACTCACAGAAGTCACGCAATAAACGTCTGCTGACCGACTGCATGAATCCAAAAATGAAGCAATGAATATTCATTCCTGTTCTACCACTGAGTAGCTGCAGGAGTCTGACGTCGATAATTAGAAAAGATATTAATCATAAAATTAACTGTCACTTTATCCCAGTATATATTATCCTACATATATCATACATATCCTATATATATCATTTATATATCATACATATATGAATGTTTCCTTTTTTAGTGTACATTTCCTTAGATTACCTTAAAGTTGTTTGTTTGTTTTTTCATAGAGTGTATAAATATATACAAGCATACTGGTGAACATTAAGAAAACTATTGAATAAATTAAGGTCAATTCTCATAATACCCCACATCACTGAAATGTATTTTATAGTTTATACGGAGAGAAGGCAAAATACGTAGGTAATTCCCCATCAGAGGCAATAAGGAAAGTGTGGGCCTGAGAGCATTTGTGACTAGCCCTCATGAACCCATGGTAGTAGCTTGGGTCACCTACTGACCACTACCCATGGGCCAGGACCTTGCTCAACGCAGGGGACATAAAGAGTTCCTCTCTGCAACTTGCACAGCCCAGGCATGGAGCCTATATGAACACACCCAAGACCCTCCATCTACCTTAGGCACGCCAGCCACTCATGGCCAGCGTTAGCAGCCCATCAGGAGAAGAAGAGAGGGAAGGGGAAAATCTATCAGGGAAGAGCAATGGGAAAGTCTGCATCAGGGAGATTCGTAATGTAGTAAAAAGCAACTTTTAAACAAAATACTCATGAAAAGATTTTGGGATTATTATTATCATTATTATAAATTTTTTTGCTTTAAGTCAGAAAAACCGGTGATAAAAAGATTAAAGGTTCATCCATTCAGGTGTATATCCTTTAACAATAGAAAGATCTTTTTCTTGACACTAAACTTGTTACAGCAAGAATAAAACACATCCTTATTAAAATGCAAGGCATTATAAATTCCTAGAAGTTTCCTATTTTTTTGATTGGTAATCACTTATTCATGGTTATCAACATTCTTAACAGACCAAAGGTGGGTTTAAAAAAAAAAAATGATGAAATGTGAATGCAATGTTGATTTTATGCATGTATTATGATTTGATTATAATACTTAGTAATATCCCATACTGTGTGATGTCACGCCATATGGACAGAATCAGGAAAGATTCACCCTGAGCTTGCTCAGACCTGAACTGCATGGGTACCATGAACCAAATTCCTTATTTTACAAATTAGATACTCTTTACATTTTTCTTAAGCTTTCCTATTTTGTGATTTTAGGAGACTACTCATTATTACTTTAATGTAATTAAAAGGTCCTACAGGATATTCTACATATGAGCGAGAGCAATGAATCCCATAATAACCTGCAAAGTATATAAAAGCAGCTTTTCCAATCGACATGGGACCTATAATACGGAGCAAAGTAACCCACGAGCCTTAATTAGGATCTTTAGGGAAAAAAAAGAAAAAGGAAAGCCCAAGTCAAAGCAATTCACTTTATAGAGAGTAAGTGGTAGATATGCTCTACGACAGAAAAAAGAATCTAGATTATGTCTTCAAAGTCACGTAATCTTGACTTTATATTTTGAAAGTAGTCCCTGAAATCACTAGACTGGGAATATTTAAATCTCCTGAAATACATGTGTCTTTGAGAGGGAATATACCTATCGTACTATGTCACGAATCTAGTAGTACAACAGCAACGAAAGTGTCATCCCCAAGCCACTTTCTGGATCAACTCTGTGACTGTCCTGAGAACAAAACATTTAAATCTGCTTACACATTGACATAGCGATATTGATATTTCTCCATGTTCCCTTCTGGTCGCTAAGAGATTTACACTGGACAGACTCTGTTGTACTCATAACAAAGCACTTTGGTCCACAAAGCATTTGCTTCAGCTCAGTGAGTCCAGAAGCTCCCTTTGCCTTACTCCTTCCCGATTTTGCTTCCAAGTCAAACAGGGGCCCAGGCCCCAAGGCAGCAGGCCTGTCATCACCACAGGAAACTGTGCTGCATAAGGTTGGCTCAGCCAACAACTCTTACAGAGTATGAACGGCAACAGGGACGTTGTATCTTTATACAAACACACCTACCTTCCCCCATGGTTCTTAGAAGACAGTTTACCATTGTGGGAGTGGGCAAAGATGTGCGGAGAGGGGGCACTCAACAGTGACCTACCCACAGACAACCTGGCACGGTACAATTAGACCAGAACCTAGTCAAATATGGCAATTCCATAACTCTGCTGTGCAAGGCTTTGAAACATGCACTCTGAGTCTGTACTTTTGTGAAAATGCAGTCAAGAAGTTTATTTACAAGAATATTGAAGGGGGAATGTTCTATATTTACCACCTTGCAGCAAAGCAACTGTAGCCCTCCAAACCCGATCTCGTCAAATCTGCCACGTAACAAAAGGCAGAGAGACTCCTTTTCCAGATCCTAAACCTGAAGAAAATGGCAAAGGCACCAAAAAGACACCCCGTCACCCCTGAGGAGAGGCACATGTGGTGGATGAAATCTGCGTGTCATTTACAAGGCACATGCATCACTGCTCAGAGAGAATTAAGATTATCTTTCCCTTGGGAATTCTCACAAAGAGACATAAAAATGCTTTATGACCCAACTTTCGTATTCAGATCACAGAGGTTTAGTCAATTTTTATTAATGGCCATGGAAGGAAAGTGCTTTGGACCCTCACCCCCCCCCCCACAGGGTACCTAGGAGTCATATTTAAGGGCACAGCCACTAAACACTCAGTAAGTACTCTCAGGTGGTAATAAAACACCACTGACCTAGAATATTCCTCCTCCTCCCCGCCACCGCCACCTTAGAATATCAGCTGGGGATGATCAATGCCTAAGCTTTAATCAGAAGCAATCCTCGAGGAAGGCTTCAGGTCCCCGCTGGGCCACGGGAATTCCTGCATTCAGGATGATCCCTCTCCCCCAGCCGAGAAAAACAAACCTCAGTGATTTTAGCTTCATGTAACAAAAGAAAGTGATTTCTGGCAGCTTATTTCCATTGCACAAGCTAACTAGAAGCACCTTACAGAAATAAGGGGCAAGAGGAAAGAAAGAAAGGAGGCGGGGGGGGGGGGGGGGAAGCGAAGCAGGAAATGACTTTTCTGTTCCGTCTTTAAGGTCACAGTTCTGCCCGCGAAACGCACACAAGTGACAGTAGTTCTAGCACAAAAAGCTCCTTTTCCACAAGCAAGACCTCTAACAAGTCCAAAAACCGGCTCTCCGGCCTCTCCCTCAAACTCAAGTCCCCGAAGTCCGTTTAACCTTGATGGGGCCGGGAAGAAAGTACTTTTTACTCCCTGGCAACACCTTTCTGTGTCATGCCGGCATGCCCCAGCCCCTGCGAGGAGGAGGAGGTGCACCTTCCGCATCAGCCCTGCAATCACCCCCACAGGCATGCAGCCTTCCCCCTGCCTCGCCTGCCCTGCGGCCGGGGTGGACCGGTGGGCTTCATCACCTGTTCCCAATTTATCCCCTACACAGCACGTGAAAACAGCCCTTCATGCCTCCAACAGACGCCAGGAGATTAATAAAACAAAAAGATGCCACGCAAGATAGATGCTCTGGCAGAGACCACTACCTTTTTCTTCCGATCCCGGGACCGTTTGCGGTGTTTCCTTTTTTTCTCAGTCTCTTCTTCAGCATTGATTTCTAAATCCCTGTTTTTCTTTAACTGGGAGGCTGCATGAGCCATAATGCATTTAAAAAGAGCTTCTCAAGCACGCAGGGCTTCCTTGTAGAAGGTGATCTCCTCGGGCACCTTTAGCCAGGCTTACGGCAGCATTCCAATCACTGGAGAGAAACCTTTGACCAGAAGCAGGAAGACATGCAAAATGCAAAAGATGCTGTAGAAGCTGAAGCTTTTAAAAACCCCAAAGACGGTTACCAGACTTCATCCTCCACCTTCCTGCACCTGAACCTTTACACGAGAGTGCGGCCATCGTAATGCATTTATCGTAGTGAGAAAGGCAGCTGGGACAGAGGAAGCTGTATTATGGCTGTGTCCCCTGCCACCAGCTGGAAGTGTCTAAGTGATTCCTCGGAAGGGGGAATGCTGCAAAGGATGCTTCTCTGAAGGGAAAAAATCCAGAGTCACCACACATGCAGGAGCGAAAATCCAGTACTAATTCTGAAAACCTATTTTAGAATCCTTCGAAAAAAAGACAGAGCTGCAATTTATACATCACCACTAGTTCTGCACCGAGCATAATTTAACCCGTAATAGAATGGAGCCGTTCCTACTTGAGTTTTAACTGCTGATGGGGACAAAACACATAAAATAAGATTTCACAAAATGCACTACATTTCGCTATGGAGATCCTGACCACATTACAGGGGAAAACAATGCATGCATTGCTGGTCTCAACAGTGCGTCCTTTATGCTGAACTATGGGCCTAAATGCATTTTGTGGGAGAGGACTACAGAAGGGCCTGTTGTCTTTTAAAAACAACACGCTGATTACAACACATCATACAGAAAGGCGTGAGCATGTTGGTGTATGGAACAGATGCCCAATTCAGAGGAGTTCCCCAGGACTCTCCTCTCATGTGGTCCACGGGTCGGGTGATGGGCAATCTGGGCAGCCATCAGGGTTTCGGAGACACTGACATGGAGATCTGGCTTCATGTTAGGGTTTGCTTCAATCACCTTACTATTTTTGCCACCTGAGTCCCTGCTGACTGCAGCCTCTGAATATTCATGATGGAGAAGTGAAGCAGCAGTTGCTCTCCGGGCCTGCTGGGGTGGCTTCTGCCAGGACACACACTGGAAGAAATGGCCTAAGTCAGGAATCATGTATACACACAGGGGATTCACACGGGTTTAGCAAGAAATGGCTGAATTGAATGGTACACGGGATGGACCTAAAACACTTGAGCCCTGGTAGGAAACCCTAAATGAACCAGGAAAATGAGCGGGGTTGGTGGGGGTTAGAATGGGAGGCGGTGCGGATGGAGATAATGTTCCACTGGAAAGACTTTGTATGTTTGCTTCCAATACCATGAGGCCGTGTCCGTGTGCTTCTTCCAATTCAAGAAGTCTGTAACTTTAGAGATTGGTCCTTTTGGCTTTGCAGGGCTGACGGCTAACGTGCGTGAGAGCTGGAGCAAGAAGACCAAAGGCATCGCTTGAAGAGCTGGCTGGCGTTCTCCGGAGCTGTTGTTTGACTGCTTAATAAAGAACCTCCAGTGTGAGCTCCTGCAAACAACAGCCACTCACTACATTTCAGACTTGGAGATCAAAGACCTTCCTCCCCAACCCCCTGTAGGGGGCTTCTTGACCCTCTGGTGGGCAATGATAGACAATGGGAAGAGAAAGATGGCGGGCGCATGGCTTTCTGGCCCTGTTGTGAGTGAATGTCACACTCCTCTCCCTGTGACTCCCTGTGAACCACTAGAAAATCATATGGGTCAAACCATTCCCAGAGGCCTACTGCATGCATTGATGTCCATGGGCTGCTTCCCCACACAAACCATCTCCACGTCTGGAAAGATTCTCCCTTGCCTACCAAACCATCAGCTGACAAAACAGAGGAGAAAATGAAGGAGGGGAATGAAATGAGACTCAGATCCAAAAGTGATAAATCACAGTTGGATCTTAGTAATAAAAATAAGTGGTTTTTCTACCAGAATAATTTTTTTATTGTAATAGGAATAGATGGGATGGAGGAAAAAAAAATAAAAATTAGAACTTTTGTATAGTCTCTCCTTATATAAAATATCTTGTACTTTTGAGGAAAATTCATACAATTTCCTTTCCTTATTTTCAGCAAGTTGAAGAGAACAGCCAGCTACAGAACTAGCTCGTTTCCCACCGGCTCCTGGACCCTTTTTTCTTCCTTTATAGACACTAGTGATACTTTAAAATATATTTGTAAGTATCCCTGATCAGAGTAACCTCTTTGGCTGGGGCTGTAAAGCTATATTTTCCCATTGATCTCTATCAGCCAAAGCATTGTTGGAAATTAGGAAAACAGGCCACAGGTGTTTTTTTTGTTTTTTTTTTTAAAGATTTTTTTAATTTATTTGTCAGAGAGAGAGGGAGAGAGAGCGAGCACAGGCAGACAGAATGGCAGGCAGAGGCAGAGGGAGAAGCAGGCTCCTCGCCGAGCAAGGAGCAGGATGTGGGACTCGATCCCAGGACGCTGGGATCATGACCTGAGCCGAAGGCAGCTGCTTAACCAACTGAGCCACCCAGGCGTCCCCACAGGTGTTTTTTAAAACTAGAATCATTCTTTGTTTCCCCCAAATTACTCAGAAGTTGAGAATCCATCACAACTTTAATGTTGCCATAACATACATTTTGTGTTATGCTGGATTTTGGAGTATCTCAGTAAGTTGTTAACCCACCAAAAATAAATTCTAAGGCTTGTTTAGATTTTCTTTCCTACAGAGCATGTGGGCTTTTGTCCTCCATTTCTAAGCCAGAAGAACTTTAAACAGCAATACCACCAAGGAAAGCAGCCCTATGAGTCTGTGATTTTGATTGTTATACTGCTAATGTCTTAGTTCTTTTCTCCCTTCCCAGCCTACATCCTGACAGGTAACTCTCCAGCTTCTTGTGTCCTTATTCTCCACAAAAAGGCATTTATGCATGATAGCCACAAATACTAGGTGTTTCCCTTCCCAACCTGAATTGACAGTTCTATCAATAATTCCAGAAAACAAGCTATTTATAAGAGCTGAAAATGAAACACGAAAATAATTTTTAAAAACTTGAGTCTCTGAAGTCTATGAAGATTCATAAAACTTTTCCACTTAAGTCTCAAGAGTTTGCTCTCTTCTATAAGGTTATAGAATTAGTATGAATCTTCCAAGGAAAACAGAGGGCGCAGCGGGTACAAGAGTGTGTCTCTGAGCAGGGTGGCCAGTGTCTGAGAACAGGAAGGAAATGCAGGGTCCGGTAGCATCAATTACCACCCACATATAGGGGAAGTTCTCCAGTCCCACTCCTTGACATTGGCCGTGAGGATGTACTAGACAGAACTTACACAGGATGAGGATGGCCTGGGCATGGAATGTCAAAGCTGTTGAAAGTTAAAGAAAGACTATTCTTAAGACACTTCTCTCTAGGGAAGCAGGGGAGGGGAATCTGTTCTGGTTTAATAAAAGTTCCAGCTACAGGAATTCCTAAAGCATCCTTTCAAAAATAAAGTAAAAGTGATCTTTCAAACTTATTAGCAGCAGAAATCCTTCTTTGACTATGTCCTATAGGAAAGGCAATGATAATCAACATAACAGCGAGCCACTTGGAGGAACTAAAGGCATGGTATCCTAGCACCCCGCTTTATGTCCCCCTACCCTTCCTGCGGAAGGCAGCTTGGCCAAGCAATCTGAAAACCCAGCATCCTGCAGCAAGGAGGAGTCCTGGCCTTTTCCTTGCTTGGACCTTAGTTACCAGAACTTAGGTCAAAAACTCTCCTTACGATTCTGCCCCAAATAATTCCTGATTTCTTACCAGAAGTGACAAATTTTATTCAGAGCATTACAGCATAAAACTAGTACAAAAAAGTAAAACTCAAACTTTCTAGCTTGGCACTGTGGATAATGTTTAGATCCCAAATAATTTCGAATCCGGGAACCAAAAATCTGTAACTGACTGAAATCCCACTGAAAACAAAATCAAGTCAACTCATTAGGATGTTTTACAGGCTTGAGATGCCAGTGAGGGGGATTTTCCTTCACAGTTTAAGTGAAGTTCCTTACACCCTGCCAGGATTTTGAGACCAACTCTACTACTGCAGCCAATTAGTAACTTGACCCCTCTGGTTGTCATTCTATATCGTGTCTCCACAGTGGTGAGCTGGGTGGACACACGAAAAATGTACACAAGTTCTATGAAGAGGATACTGTCTCTTGGTCATTTTGAAGTTACAGTAAAAGTGCCCTTTGGAAAAAATGTTACACGGTGATGTGGAGAAGGGGAAGATGGGGAGTGTGAAGAAAAATGGAGGACGGAAAACAGAAAGAAAACAAATGAAGAGAGTGTTCTCCCCTGCCAGGGAGGCTGTACCTTCCCAAACCCACCCCGAGTTCTCGGTAATAAGCGAAGTGTGTGTTTTGATGGAACAAAAACTGTTCGTGCTGCACCCACTTCCGTCTTCTCAGAAGTAGAGCAGGCTCACCGTACGAGTCAAAATATTTTTCCTTCACAAAGAAAAATGGATCCATCGTCATTTCATTAATTTTGGCATCCTAGATAAAGATGATGTCAAGAGACCTTGAGCAGGTTCTGAACAACGTGGGGAACAAGAAAGAAAACAAGCACTAAACCTGTCAATGGTTATACATGACAGAAAAAGCACCCTGGAAAATTCTCAACTCATAGTCACAGATTCGTCTTCATTTTCAGATTAGACACATGAAGTGCGAAAGAAAGAAAGAGAAAGAAAGGAAAGGAAGAAAGAAAGAAAGATGAAAAAAAAGAAAAGAAATGACTAGCTGGACCACACTGAAAGACTGGTGGTCCTTCCCACACCCTCGTGGGGTGGCATCTTCACATCCGTGAGTGCTGGCCTTGGGCCTGTCCGTGTCCATGCTCCGTCTGCCCTCCGTCATCCCTGGAGGAGATGGTCCGGCCAGCTCGATGGCTTGACCTCAGTGCTGCAGAGCCGGCTGGCCTCAGGCTGCCAGCTGCTTCTGCCACCACACACGTGCAATAGGGACGGGCTTCCCCAGGTGTCTCCGCCACAGCCACATTGGCTGGCAGGGAGGAGGGGATCCCTCATTCTGCATGGAAGATCCATGCGGGCACATCCTGCTCCCTCTCTGACCTGAGGAGTAGACCAGTGGTGCCTGGCAGAGCACTGAGCGGTGAGCAAACGAAGCATACTGAACAAGTCACTTCCTCTTGGGGCCCCTGTTCGTACAGAAGGGGGTGGCTGGACCAAAGGACTTCAAACCCACCCTCTCACGAATCCAAAATGCTAGGACTTGAAGGGACAGAAGGCTGTGGGTGTGTGGAAATAAAGGGAGATGCAGAGGAAAGGTATACTGAAGAAGAGTTTGTGATCTGTGCTGGTCCACACAGTAGCCACCAGCCATATGTGGCGAGTGAAGCAGGACTAGTATGTCTGGAGAACTGAGTTTTAAATTTAAAAACATACTCAATTCAGATACACACTGCAGCGTGTTTGGAACAATCTGGATATGGGAATCTGCTTTTCCAACTTTAACTTTTATTGGAAAAATACAGATCAAGTATTTCCAATAATTTAGCACCCAAATTAAGACATAAACTAACACCGGATTGCAAGACTTAATACTAGAAAAAGCAATGTAAAATTCCTCAGTAATAACTGTATACATTGAGTCATGTTGAAATGGAGCTATTTTGGATATATTTAATAAAATACGTTAAAATAAATTTAACTTTCTGAAAAGATCTTTCAATGTGGCTATTAGGAATTTGAAATTATATGAGAGGCTCACACTACAGTGTTTGTCTATATAAAGAGCTTATACTAGCAAAAAGAGCCTAATTTGCCAGACATGATCTTCCAAAGGCAGATACTTCTGCAAACGAGCGAGAGAAGACACTCAACAGTCAGTCATTACGCGTTCCATTTGGAAAGGCGAAGCACAAAGAGGTAGTATGTTCCCAGGCGCCTGTGCTAAAAGAACCATTCATGCACTCATGGACTCGCCTGTTCACCTGTTGGTCACTGTGTTCAGCACCTGGGACACACAGGTGAATGGGACTGGTTGCTGCTCTCAAGTAGTCAATGGGAGAGAGAGAGAAGTCACCCAGCAATCCCAGCACGCGTACAGATGTTGTGAAAGCAGAGATGGGCGTGTAAAATAGAGCATAGAGATCAGCTCTCATAAGACTGCTATCTTGGCCAGCCACAACATCTCTTTTTACCGTTGACAGAACTTACAATTTCACAATTTGGTCCCTCACGCTCTCGACACATAGCCAACTGCCCATGCACTGCGCAGGTCGTGTGGGATTTCCCTTTGCGGTCCAGGAGCTGGTGATACCAATGCAGAGTAAGACCGAGGAGGCCCGAAACTCTGCAGCTTTTACTCTTGTGAGTATGGGACAGGAGGGTCAACAGGCAAGCAGATGCATGAAGAAGAGAATTTCAGATAGTAACAACACGTGTTGTGAAGAAAATAAAGCCGTGCGACCAAATTCCAAGTGACTAGGTGGGGAGTAATTGCTCATGCTCTGCTTCTTTCCATCTTGGACTCTCCAGGGGAAACAAATCAAGATGGTGAAGAGACAACGGAGATGAGTCTTTCACTGTATTAGGGTAGTGATTCCCCAAAATAAGCTCTAAACTAAGACACCGACTGTGGTGGCTGATGGCAAATGTGAATGCTTTCTCAAGTACTGTGTGCACTTCAGATATATTCACTACTAAAGATAAACAACAGATATGCTCTCGTATTGCTTATCCCCTACACCATCTGGAAAATCATAGCTTCTATCACCTTTTATTAACTTATGATTAAATAACTATTCCAATAAGATTGAAGGAGTATGGGGCGCCTGGGTGGGTCAGTGGGTTAAGCCGCTGCCTTTGGCTCAGGCCATGATCTCAGGGTCCTGGGATCGAGCCCCGCATCGGGCTCTCTGCTCAGCGGGGAGCCTGCTTCCTCCTCTCTCTCTGCCTGCCTCTCTGCCTGCTTGTGATCTCTCTCTCTCTCTGTCAAATAAATAAATAAATAAATCTTTAAAAAAAAAAAAGATTGAAGGAGTATGTAATCCACTCTGTAATAAATTTTCCCATGCATCTTACAGAGACAAATCTCATTTCGTAACCAGACGTAACATTCTAGAAAAGGAAACTCTTTAGATATTGTTATTTAATGTTTATACATAATCATATTTGAAGTGGCCCAAAGGAAAGATAATGCAAGCAAGCAAGGCAAAATAGCTCCTCCCCTAACTTTGCTACATAGAGTTGTAAGACCTTAGAGAAGTCCCTTATCCTTCCTCAGGATTCCCATACCCATAATAAAGGGAAAGGAATTCTAGGGGCAGCTGGGTGGCTCAGTGGGTTAAAGCCTCTGCCTTCAGATCAGGTCATGATCCCAGGGTCCTGGGATCGAGCCCCACATCGGGCTCTCTGCTCAGCAGGGAGCCTGCTTCCCTCCCACCCTCTGCCTGCCTCTTTGTCTACTTGTGATCTCTGTCAAATAAATAAATAACATCTAAAAAAGGGGGTAAGGAATTTTAAAGTCTCTCTCCCAGACTCTGTGATGACAAAATACAATTACAATAAGGACGCCATGATGGACTGATGTGTGCTTCTACTGTGGGTGTGTTCTGGTCAAGATGTAAGAAAAGTAAGTCTACTTTCAAAACTTTTCTCTGAAGAGGAAACTAAAGGTCAAAGGTACGAAAGAGATAGGATTTGAAAATTCAGGAAATCTGCTGGCCTACTCCATGATCATTAGCTAACACTCTCTATGAGGGATGGAGTGGCACACAAGAGGAAGCAAAGGTTCTTACTTTTAGAAAATTTTTCATTGATTCATGAGGCCATAAACAATGGCCAAGGGTAGTATAGTAACAGCTAAGGACTATGCCAGATGTTGTAAAGGAAATCAGTCAACTATTCACACTACAACTCACGTCATCATTTATCATACTGTGGACCATATCAATCATGCAGCGATTTCTACCTGACAAAAAAAGAAAAAAAAAAAATTTACTTTCTTGGATTTGGCACTGACTTACTGCCGTAGAAAGAGCTACATGCAAAGTTTATAGCCTTTTCCTCTTGTAAGATGGAAATAACAGCATCTGCTTCTTACTAGTATGTTTCAATAGCTAATGTTTATGAAAAAATATGATCATCACAGAAGACAAAACAGTTACATGTAAACACAAGGCATTACACAAGGGCTCCAAGTGAATTTAGGATTTGTCTTCTTCCTACCTGTCCTACACCTTGGTAAGTCTTGGTAGGTTTTCCCTCTCATGTTGCTTCAGAAGGCCACTTATAAATTAGACTAATTAAACTTCCTGTTGTATGTTTCACAACTTTGTACCTTTTTACCTGTCCTTTATTATATCATGTTAGGGTATCATCACAAGGGTTAGTAAAGTCTGAAAAAACAAACAAACAGATTCATAAATACAGAGAATGGCCACAGGGGAGAAGGAGGGAGATGGATAAAATAGGTGAAGGGTGTTAAGAGGTACAAACTTCCAGTTATAAAATAAATAAGTCATAGGGATAAAAAGTGTAGCACAGGGAATATAATCAATAATATGGTAATAATTCTGCATGGTGACAGATGGTAACTAGACTTATGGGGGGAGCACTTTGCAATGGAGGTAACAGTTGACCCTTGAACAGCATGGGGGTTGGGGTGCCAACCCCCTGCACGGTTGAAAAAATCCACCTAGAACTTTTGGCTCCCTCCAAACTTAACTGCTAACAGCCTACTATTGACTAGAAGCCCTACCAATAACATTAAAAGTGGATTACCACGTATTTTGTATAGGTATTATACACTGTATCTAACAATGAAGTAAGCTAGAGAGAAGACAGTGTGAAGAACCTCATAAGGAAGAAAAATACATCTACAGTACTGTACTGTGTTTATCAAAGTCTGCAAGTGGACCTACGCAGTTCATACCCGTGTTGTTCGAGGGGCGACTGCGACCGCTGAATGGCCATATCGCACCCCTGAAGCTAACAGAATATTGTCATGCCAACTGTACTTCAATTTTTTAAAAAGTGAAGCTTGGATATTCAAAATATTATGTTTAAGATATAGGGTTATACGTATGGAGAAAATAAGTTATGAGGCCTTTTTTAAAAAGATCAAAGTTGAAAACAATTTTCTTATCCTTTTCCAATTTCTCTTTTTAAAAAAAGGGGGCAGGGTAGAGGATAGATCTTTTCAAATATGAGGAGGTGTGTGTTCAGGCAGATTTCCTCCTACTCATTTTTTGTATTTTCCAAGGTAGGGGTCGGTAAATGTTTTCGTAAAAGGCCAGATAGTAAATATTTTGGGTTCTGCAGGCCAGATGGTCTCTGTTGTAGTTACTCGACTTTGCTATTGGAACACAAAAGCAGCCAGAGACCACAGGTAAATACGGGAATGTGGCTAGGATCCAATAAAACTTGACTTATGGATACTGTAATTGGAATTTCACATAATTTTCACATGTTGTCAAGGATTACTCTTCTTTTGAATTGTTTTCAACCATTTAAACAGGTAAATTCCATTCTTAGCTTGTAGGTGAATCAAAAACAAAGTTGGATTTGACCCAAGATCCACAGTTTCCTGACCTCCCCCCTCTTCCAAGGCATCACTGTTTTGAGGGTTTCTGAAAAAAGAGTGAATGGACACTACTCTTCAAACCTGATGCTTGGCATATTTATGTGTATACACACATACATACATATACATGTGACCGTGTGTATATTTGCAAAAGTACCCATGGGAATCTACCCTTTGTATCTGAACATAGTCACTGTCATTTGAGTCACAGAAAGACATATTACTATTGGCTTTTCTAACCCATGTAACAGACAATCAAATTTCTTTATTAATTCACTCATTGACAATTATTTTTTGGTACCCCTCTTCCTGAAGTAGCATCACCCTCCACATGTCTTTATGACACCCAAACTCAATAAGTGCTCAGTAGTACGAGAGAGAGAGAACAATTTTAAGTAGAACAACGGACCTCATACATACTTCCATTTGAGGAGCATTTACCCTAGAGCGAGGCTTCAAAGAGACCCAAACCATGATATTCTCCATGTAATGTGTAGGCCACATGGTTCACTATCTGCATTCTAGTTCCTCCCCAGGGTAGGGGGAGGGGAGAGGAAGTTTCATGTTTTATTTGTAATTTACTATTATAGTCTATGTATTCCCTACCAACTGACTTCAATTCGTTTGTAGAGCATGAATAAACAAATATTTACGGAGTCTCTGCTTTATTTCTAATACTCTATGAAAACCTAATAGAAAATTAAAGAGAAAATGCATAATTTTTTGTTTTTAATATCCAAATCATGATTCCAGATGTACACGCTTATTATTGGCATTATTTCACTAAAGGAACTACACTTGGACATTTGTCAATAGTTAATGAATGGTATGATTTTCAAACAATTAGCTGGCAAAGATGTGGATGCTATGGAAGACAAGCTTAGAGCTATGATCTCTGAGGACTTCTACCTGCTCTGAAAAAGAGTGGATTGTCCTTTAAGAAACATATGATAGGTCTGTTCCTCTTCTTCCAGCCCCAATCCCCTCATTCCCCTCAACACATATACTCAACTGTTTTTCAGAGAAAGGGAAAGGCCAGATGGTTTTGGGGATTAGCACTGAGGAAAGGCCCAAGTTTCACCTCACAGTTGTTATTAAATTCTACTGTGGACTGGCAGGGATACAGAATTCAGGCCATCTGAGAGCTCTTGGGGAGTCTTGGTCCGTTTCCTAATGAGCAGGTGTTGAAATGGAAAAAGCTACCTATACAAGAGCGTGGCCGGCACAGAGCTGCTCCGGGTCCCAAGGTATGTAGAAGCTTCCCCAGAAATCCTCCCACCCCAGAAACCGTGGACTTGACTCTGCACACCCAGATGTGTTTGGGGCCTGCCCGTGGCATACGAGATACAACACCTCAGTAATGTTTTTTGAACTGTAGTCTATCCTGCAAGAGGGGGTGAATTCACAACACTTGGCCTTACTTTAAAAATTCTCTCCAGCATGTATTTAATGTAAATCTAATTTAATTTGGGTCCCACAAAATTTCAACACCCCTGATAGACATGCTGGTACATTACAGATGGCACGCTGCTTTAACTATTTCCTAGATGGAAACTGGTCCCAATAGTCTAGTCAATGAAAATAAAATATATATCAAAATCTTCAATATAGAGGGGTCTTATTGTTTGGTTTCGTTTTGTAACCATAGTACTAAAATCTAGTAAAGTTTAGCCAATCAGCACTAATAGATTTACTAAGTAGAAATACCAATTTACCCTGTCAGGTCGCTGAGCAGTTAGGAAAGAAAAGCACAGAATTATGGCTAGCATTTTAACACAGATCCAATACCTGTGTCTATTTTTAACTATGACTTTCCAGCCACCTGAATTCTTTTAAAGACCTGGGAAGCCATGAATACTGACTTATGAGAAAGGAATATGAATGCTGATTCTGCTTCCAAACAAAATATTTTTGTTATATATTCTTCTATGTCTTTTTTTATGTCTACAAGTATTTACATGTAAGTATCTTATCAAAAATACAATCCCACAAATAGCTTCATAATCTACTTTTAAATATATATCAACTAACTATATACGATGAATATCCAAACGGGTCACTAACTACTCTTCTGTAACTTTCAAATGGTTGTATAGTATTTCTCGTGATGAATCATCATATTTAAAAAAATCAACCCCATTCCATTAGACATTTAGATCACCTCCAATTTTTCCATGAGAAAAACAATGCTATCAATGACTACTCTTTTCACTTGCTGAGTTCACACATACATAAGTAATGCAGGCTAAATTTCCAAAAAGGTAAAACAAATGTGACTTAACAGCAAGATGTAAATATATACTCACAGACTGGTAGAATTAAACTGTACTTGCATTACCACATGTCCTACTCTACTTACATTTTCTGTGTCCAAGAATTGCTCTATTGACAGACAAGATGAGAAACCCAGAGAAATGTATTACCTGTGCTAAGATAAACTGCTTACCTTTCATACTACCCACAGTTTATCTTTAGCTGAGAAATACCTAAGACTTAACCTATTTTTAAGCCCCAAATAAATATGTTAATTTTCATCAGTGCCACACTTTGAATTCTTAAAGTATTATGGACCAAAAAATAGCTTGAAACTTCACTGGTTTGGGGTTGTGCTGATAACCAAAATATGTAATTATGTATAAAACAAAAACACATAAACAATCACAATCTTCCTATCTGTTAATGGGAGAAAAGACATTGCTTTTGATTAGACACCAAAAAACTTAACGTTCTGTAAATTTCAAAAGGACGCATGAAGATTGTTGTATCGCAATACTGATAAGACAACTAGTCACATAAAATTTGCCCATAATAGTATACCATAATATGTGATAAATGGTAAAAATGTTGCTAATTCTCCCCTGCCCAACATTCATCCGGAATTGGGGGTGAAGTCTATTTTTCAACCTTGTAAATCTGGGTTGTTCTTGTGATTTACTTTGGTCAAAAAAAATGTGGATAAAAAGCAATTCTGTCATATCCCAAAACTAGTCCTCAAGAGAACTTGCACATTTCTATTCTATCCAGGAACACTGCTGAGCCAGTGTACAGGCCTGGCTTAGCCTGGTAGATGATGAGAGAGGTGTGGTGCATTAGCCGCATTTCCCAGCCAACAGCCACCCAACGCCCAGAGGCAGAGGACCCCTCTGTGAACCTGCCTGGACTCTAAGAACTTCCTAGATGATCCTAGCTCGAATGGCCTACTCATAGATAAATAAATGTTTATTATTTTAATTTACTAATGTTGGGGTGACTTGTTATGTAGCACAAGTAATTGATACCAAAAAAGTCAGAGAATACAATTTACAAACAGTATGAATAATTACTAGGGACTAGATGTTCAAAGATAAGTGAATATTATGAATAACGGTGCCTATAAATTGAATATTTAGATGAAGTGGACAAATTCCTCAAAAAAAAATTTCAACTTACACAAAACTGACAAAAGATGAAAAGGGAAATCTTTAGAGTTTTTTTTTTAAAGAAACTAAAATCATATAAAATCATACTACATTAGAAACTCCACACCCATATGGTTTCACTGATGAGTTTTATCAAATTTTTAGGAAAGAAGTATCAATATTATCCCAACTCTAGAAAATCTGAACACACCAATAACTAGGAACCAAACTGAATCAGAAATTTAAAAACTCAACAAACAAAAGCCCTAGACCAAATGGATTCACAAGCAAATTCTACCAAATATTTAAAGAAGAATTAACACCTACTCTTCTCAAACTATTCCAAAAGACAAGAGGAAGGAAAACTTTCAAGTACATTCTACAAGGCTGGCATCACCCTATGAAAACAAAGACACTACAAAAGAGAAAACTACAGGCCAATAACCTTCATGAACATAGACACAAAAATCCTCCACAAAATATAAACAAACTGCACTCAATAATACATTAAAAAGATCATTCACCATGATCAAGTGGGACTTATTCCAGGGATGCAAGGATGGTGCAATATTTACAAATCAAAATGGTACACCACATCAACAAAATGAAGGCTAAAAATCACATGATCATTTCAATAGAAGAAAAAGCATTTGACAAAACTCAACATCCATTCATGACAAAAACTTCAACAAAGCATGCTCAGAGGACACATACCTCAACATAATAAAGGCCATATATTAAAAACTCATAGGGGCACCTGGGTGGCTCAGTGGGTTAAAGCCTCTGCCTTCAGCTCAGGTCATGATTCCAGGGTCCTGGGATCGAGCCCCACATCGGGCTCTCTGATAGGCAGGGAGCCTGCTTCCCTTCCTCTCTCTCTGCCTGCTTGTGATCTCTCTCTCTCTCTCTCTCTCTCTCTGTCAAATAAATAAATAAAATCTTAAAAAAAAAAACAAAAAAACTCACAGCTGACATCATACTCAATGGGGAAAAGCCAAAAGCTTTTCCCTCTAAGATCAGGAACAAGACACTCTCACCACTTTTACTCACCATAGAATACTGGAAGTTGTAGCACAGTAATCAGACAAGAAAAATAAATAAAAGACATCCAAATTGGTAAGGAAGAAGTTAAACTATCAGTATACATAGCAAGCCCTAAAGACTTGACCAAAGAACAATCAGAAGTAACAAATGGATTCAGTAAAGTTGCAGGACACAAAATATATAGAAACTGATTGCATTTCCATACACTAATAGTGAAGTGGCAGAAAAAGAAATTTAAAAAATAATTCCATTTACAATTGTACCAAAAAGAATAAAATATCTAGGAATAAACTGAACCAAGGCAGTGAAAGACCTGTATACAATGAAAACTATAAAATGATGATAAAAGAAATTGAAAGCATCACAAACAATGGAAAGATATTCCATGCTCATGCATTGGAAGAGTTAATATTGTTTTAAGGTCCATACTACTAAAAGCAATCTGCAAATTCAATGCAATCTCCATCAAAATACTGACAGCATTTTTCACAGAACTAGAACAAATAATCCTAAAATTTGTGTGGAACCACAGAAGACTTCCAATAGCCAAAGCAATCTTGGGAAAGAAGAACAATGCTGGAAACACCATGATTCCAGATTTCAAGATCTACTTCAAAGCTGTAGTAATCAAAACAGCTTGGTATTGGCACAAAAACAGACATGTTGATCAGCGGAACAGAGAGCCCAGAAATAAACCCAATTAATCTATGTCAAAGGAAGTGAGAATATTCATGGGGAAGACAGTCTCTTCAAAACATGGTACTGGGAAAACTGGATAACTACATGCAAAAGAATGAAACTGGACCACTTTTTTTTTTTTAACTTGTAGGGTTTTTATTATTATTATTATTATTATTAACATATAATGTATTATTTATTTCAGGGGTACAGGTCTGTGATTCATCAGTCCTACACAATTCACGGGACTCACCATAGCACATACCCTCTCCAATGTCCATCACCCAGCCATCCCATCCCTCCCAGTCCCCTCTGCACTCCAGCAACCCTTAGTTTGTTTCCTGAGATTAAGAGTCCTTTATGGTTTGTCTCCCTCTCTTGTTTCGTCTTGTTTCATTTTTCCCTCCCTTCCCATATGATCCTCTGTCTTGTTTCTCAAATTCCTCATGTTAGATCATATGGTAACTTGTAGAGTTTTTTTTTTCAATTTTTTAATAACATATAATGTATTATTTGTCCCAGGGGTACAGGTCTGTGAGAAACTGGACCACTTTCTTACACCACATACAAAAATAAACTCAAGATGGATTAGAGACCTGAAACAATAAAACTCCTAGAAATGAGCCTAGGCAGTAATCTCTTTGACACTGGCTTTAGCGACATTCTTCTAGATAGGTCTCCTCAGTCAAGGGAAACAAAAGCAAAAAATAAATCATTGGGACTACCCCAAAATAAAAAGCTTTTTCACAGCAAAGAAAACCATCACTAAAATGAAAAGGTAACCTAGTGAATGGAAGATGATATTCACAAATAATATGTCTAATATGGAGTTAATATCCAAAATATATAAAGAACTTACATAGCTCAACACCAAAAAAATGCCCAAATAATCCAATTAAAAAAAACAGGCAGAGGACCTGAATAGACGCTTTTCCAAACAAGACATCCAGATAGTCAATAAACACATGAAAAGATGTTCAACATCACCCATAATCAGGGAAATGCACTTCAAAAATACTATGACATATCACCTACATGTGTCAGGATGGCTAGAATCAAAAGGACAAGAAATAACAAGTGCTGGAAAGAATATGGAGAAAAAGGAAGCCTTGCACACTGTTGGTAGGAATCTAAGCTGGTGCAGCCACTGAGGAAAACAGAACTACCATAAGATCCAGTAATTCCACTACTCGGTATTTACTCAAATAATACAAATACACTAATTCAAAAAAAATTACTATGATTACTGAAGTATTATTTACAAGAGCCAAGATATGGAAGCAATTCTAGTGTCCATCAATAGACGAATGAATAAAGAAGATGTAAAATATACAAACATACACACATATACACACCTACCCCTAAGGCATTACGCTAAGTGAAAAAAAGTCAGAGAAAGACAAATACTATAGGCTTCATTTATATGTGGAATCTAATCAACAAATCAAGTGAGAAAAGAAATAAACAAAAAGCAGAAACCCATAAAAACAGGAAACTGACAACTGCCAGAGGGGAAAGGAGACAGGAGATGGGTGAAATGGGTGAAGGGGAGTGGGAGATACAGGCTTTCGCTTATGGGATGAATAAGTCATGGGGATAAAAGGTAAAGCACAGGTTATATAGTCAATGGTATTGTAATAGTGTTGTATGGTAACAGGTGGGAGCTACATTTGTGGTGAACATAGAATAAATAGAATAATGTACAGACTTGTTCAAACATTGTTATACTCCTGAAACTAATGTAACACTGTGCGTCAACTATATTTCAATAAATATACATATATATCACACCAAGTGTTTTGGAAAATAGAGGAGGTAGAGACACTTGGACTCATTTTATGAGGCCAGCATAATCTTAATAACAAAGTCTAACTGAAATTAACAATAAGAAATACACAAAATGATCTCTCTCACCAAGATATATGCAAAAATGATTTAGAAAATATTAGCCAGATCAAATTTAGCAATAGAATGAGTTTATTGCAAGAATGCAAACCTTCATAAAAGCCAATGAAGACAATGCATCACAATAGCCAATAAAGAAAAAAAAATCAGATGACTATTTCAACAAATGTAGACAATTCATTTTACAAAATTAAACCCCCTTATGATATTTTTAAAAAATTCATGAAGTTAGGAATTAAAAGAAAATTGATCCAATCTGATAAAAAAAAAAAGTCTATGAAAGACATACAAAAGCTATTATATATAATGGTAAAATACTGAATGTTTTCCTCCTAAGAGTAAGAACAAAGTAAGCATGTTCACTCTCACCACTTCTATTCAACATCATACAGGAGTTCTTAGCCAATGTAAATAGTCAGAGAAAAGAAGTAAAGTCATAAAGATTGGAATGGAAGCATAAAACGGACTCTTCACAGATGACATGATTGTTTCCATAGAAAGATCCTTGGGAATGTACGAAACAGCTAGAACTAATAAGTGACTTGAGCTTGGTTTCAGGATAAAAGATCTATAAACAAAAATCAACTGTATTAAAAAAAAATCAACTGTATTTTATATGTTGGCTGCAAACAATCGGAAAATAAAATTCAAGAAAAAAAAGAAAGAAAAAAGAAAAATCCTACTTTTGAAAGCATCAAAAATCACTAAATACTTCAGAATAATTTTGCAAACATTACTCTACACTCAACATGGGGCATGAACGCACAACCCCAAGGTCAAGAGTCACATGCTTCACCAATTAAGCCAGCCAGGAGCACCTACTTAGGAATAAATTTAATAAAAGACATGCAAGACCTCCATATTTAAACTATATTGAAATCATTGCTGAGAGAAATTAAAGAAGATCTAGATAAATGTAGAGATATACCACATTCATGTGTTAGAAGTCCCAACATTGTTCAAATACCTATTTTCCTCAGATCTATAGCTTCAAAGAATTTCCAGTTGTAACTTCACCAGTTTTTAATAGACAGGCTTACTAAAAAATTCATAATAGAATAGAAAGGACCTAAGATATCCAAAGCAATCTTGAAAAATAAAAACAAAGTTGGAAGAGTTACCCTACCACCTTAATGTAAGATTTACTATAAAACCACAATAATTAATAGAGTATGGTGCTGGTGCTAAGGTAAACAGAGAGATCAACGGAACAGAAATAGACCTACACTCACATCTTTGACTTATTTGTAATAAAGATACAAAGCAATTCAATTGAGAGAAGAAAGTCTTTTGAACAAATTGTGCAAACTGCATACCCATATAGATAATGAACCTCTATCCCACTTCACCCTATATCCTAGAAATAACTTAACTTTACCAGATACTTATAAATGGCCAACACATAAAAGGCTGCTTGTCATTATTAGTTATCAGTGCAATGCAAATTAAATCCACCATGAGATACCAATACCATCCAGCTGGAAAGGGTAAAGTTAAAAAGAAGGACACAAACCAAATGCTGGCAAGAATGTGAAACCACCAGAACTCCAATAAGTTGTTGGGGGATGGAAGAGAGGGGGTGAAATTGTACAACTGCTTCAGCAGTTTCTTGTTAGACCACACTATGAATCAACAATTCCAGTCCCAGAGGTTTACACAAGAGATAAAAAGGCATATGTTCACAAAAGACTTGTACAGTAACGTTCACAGATTTAGTCATAATAACTCAAAACCAGGGACAGCCTAGGTATGGATCAACAGATGAATGAATAAACAAACTGGTGCATTCATACAATTCACGTTACTCAGCAACAAAAAGCAACCAACCACTGTTATATAAAACAGCACACAGAATCTCAAACACATTACGCTGAGGCAGAAATGCCTGTTGGGAGTGGGGTGAGATGGGAAATGACCGAGAAGGGGCATGAGGGAGTTTTCTGGGGTGATCATAATGTCTTATATCTCAACCAGGGTCCCTTGTAAAATCATCAAAGGGTACACTCAAGTTTATACATTCCACAGTATGTACATTTTACCTAAAAAAAAAAAAAAAAAAAAAGTAAACACATTGATTGCCAGGTAGGTAATTAAACTGGTGTGCACACCTTACTTTGAAACGCATAAAAAATAAGATGGAATAATGAGTGGAGAGAGATTGGTAGATAGATACACAGGTAATAAAACATAGAAAAATGTTAATTGTGGGCTCTAGGCGGTAGGAATATGCTCATTGATTGTATAGTTCTTTCAGCTTTTTTATATATTTGAAAATTCTCTTCATAGCATGTTGGGAAAAAAAAACTAAAACTGATACTACAAGGTAGACAGACCACTATACAATTTCTATACAATTTTCATATATAAGAGATTACTTTCTTACAACTCTGCAAATACATATGAGGCCGGCATCAACTGTGTTTTACAACTTAAGATGCTGTCTCATAAAGGACCTTGCCCAAAGTGTCAGGGTAGTAAACAGTAAACTAGTAGATGTTTTCATAAAGGGCCAGACAGCAAGTATCTTAGGCCATACAGTCAATGTCACAACTACTGCACCCTGCGTTTTGTAGTGTGAAAGCAATCACAGGCAGTTTGTTAATAAATGGGCATGGCTATGTCCCAATAAAACTTTATTTACAAAAACAGGCAGGAGCTAGGTTTGGCCCGGGAGTTATAGTTTGCTGATCCCTAGATGATAATAGAAGTTTTTTCAGTATAGAAGTTATAGAAAAGGATTGATTTTAGAGTCAGACTGACCTTGTTTTATATACCCCAGGGTTACAGACATTTCAATTAGGTAATTCTTATAAAGTAACTAGCATAGACCCTGTTTTAAAGCAGATATTTAACATGTTTTTTCATTACCTTGTCTTTTTCTCATTTGTTATTTTTGCCACCATACTTCATGTCCTGGATGAATTACAGCAAGAAAAACAAGCTGCTTAATGTTGTTCGACTAAATTAATAAACCATAGTAGACTTTTTGTTCAGTAAATCTCTAAACGGTTGCACTGTCAGTGAAAATGCATGATTGTTCCTGCATTTTCTATGCTAATTTTCAGATAGAAATTCACTGAGGCCCTCCAGAATTTCTACCCTGTTATATCACATGGAGGTCTCAGTCACTCTCCCCCATTCCACACTTGAGTAAACAAATTAAACTGCTTTCTCTCAGGCCACTTCTCTAACCTGCATTACTTCATTTAATCCCTGGTGCTAAACTGTGTGTCCCTCCTATAAAAAATCCCACTGAAAATGGAACTTCTTAAGTGTGTGGTGCCTCCCTCTTATCTTTTGGCTTCTCTTCAAATACCTTGAAGCAACTGAGGCAGCAAGATGCTAATAATTCAAATTTATTCCCTTCTATAGAACTGTGAAGATGCAAATTACCCAGCCATCTCTTACTCAGTATGTCAGTGGGCAAAGTTGCAAGGCTATAGCCACGCATTAGGTTACAATGTTTCCTCCACTTTCACTAATGGCTGCCTAAATAATACCACAGTAATTGGAGACCCATTAAATGAGCCTTTATTATGTGCCAGACAGTCTGTTAACCGTTCTATTCCTCCATGCACACATTCATTAGTGTGTATGAAATATTCACCATGGGGCAGGATTAACATAAATTATCTAACGAATCTATACCAAAGTCATGTGAGGTAGGTGTCATAATTTCTGTTTTCCAAGCTGGGTAAATTAAGGCTAAAAAGCAATTGCTTTCCCAATGCCCCTTGACTGGGGAGTGGCTGAGCTGCCATCTAGCAGGGAACTTGCCTTCTGGAGTAGTAACAAGTATCGGGAGAGCATATCTGAAGTCACCTGGTTTGTGTGTTTCTGTGTTGCTTTGCCCTTTTCCAGCATAGTCGTCCTGTCTCTGTAAAGACCGGGTCCAGGAGGCGCCCTCCCTATGACCGCCCCCCATTCCTCCCACGCTGCTCTTCGAGCCGTGGAAGACCAATAATTTCTGTAGCTTCTTACCCGCAGCCCCCACCGCCATCTGTGCAGGCAACTCATTTCCCAGCACACCCCCTGCAGGATGGTTTTTTGATTTTTTTTGTTTTTCACTTTATTCCCGGCTTCTCTGGAATTCATCTGCGGAAGGCAAGAGACTCGGGGACTCCCCCTCTTACGAAACACTCCCTCTGCGTGGAACTTCGCCATGACACTTCGGCAAGCGGCTCTGCGGAGGCAGGGCTCTCCAGGAGTGGCACCGAAGGAACGAAGGCATCAGCCTATGAGCTCCTTCCGAGAACGAAGCGCAGTCTGGTGCGCCCTCTCCGCCCGGTGCGGTGCGCAAGAAGAACACGCCAGGCGCTGGGGCTGACGGTGGCGCAGTGCTCCTGCAGCCGGGGCTGCGTCTCTTGCTTTCTTCCCTTCTTCCCCCCCAGCCAGGCTTTGGCACTACCTCGGGTGCTTCTGGGCAGACTCCACCTTCTCAGATGTGCTTCTGAGATCAGCTAATAACACTGGGTACATTAACTAATTAGCGACAGTGACGAGTTCAGAAAACAAACAGGCGCGGGGCAATGCTATTATTACGTGGCTTTTGCCCGACACTGTTGTCCTCATTAAGCAGGCAGCGATGTCAATATATCTACGAAGGAAGGCAAAGTAAAGTCCTACTGCAAGTTGCCAGCTGGGCTCAAATTCCTTTTTCCTGAAACGAGACATCGCTACAGCTGCGGGGAGCACTGCAGCTGATTTCTCCCTGCCCCCCACCCGCCGGTTTCTGAGTTTGATTTTTTTTTTTTTTTAAGGCTCTCTTCCCTCCTGTAGCCATGTAGCCTCATTTTGCATTGCTTGAGAGTTAAGTTTATGAAACTTCCCAAATAGCAATTTCTCCAGTTCTAGAAAGACCAAGAGAAAAACGACAGTATGATTTTAACCTCTCTCACCAATTGGGATGCACAGTTCTTTTTTGAAAGGAACCCAGTGCAAACATCCCTCAGTTATCACATTGCAGGTAATATTGGCCAGCTTGGATGCTACTTGCTAAAACCAACAACTGAGTCCTCTCCTGCTTAAGTAAAAGATGAATACAATGGCCTTGGCTGATTTACTCGCTATTGGTCCTCTCCCTCTTTCCCCCTCTCCCTCCCACTCTCTCCCTCTATCTGACTCTTCCCTTGACATTTTCAACTCAGCAACCTCTGAAAGTCAACACATGATGTGCCCCCTCTCCCTCACCGGTCTACCACTGTTTCTTAGCTATGGGAAGGGCACCAGCACCCACAAGACAGAAGCTTCTCTCACCAGCCTTTTGTCATGGGCCATGTGCTCTGACCTCCACCCTTTGGCTGGATGATGTCTCCTCATCCTTCAGGAGTCAGGATATGGGAAGATACCCTAAAGTTCCATATTCCTGATGTCCACTGCTGGTTTCAGAGCATCACATACCTCCCTTCAAAGGACTAAGTCTGACGTCCTTACACCAGGTTGTAAACTCCATAGAAGGGGCAATGTGTGTATGTGTGTGTGTGTGTGTGTGTGTGTGTGTGTGTGTGTGTGTTTTCACAACCATATTCCACAGAGCTTAGAATGCTTGACACTTAATAGAAGGCTCTCACTAAATATTTGTTGGAAGGAAGGCAGGGAAGGAGAACAAAAAGGGAAAAACAAAAAACATTTTTTTGCTTAGCGAAATAAGTCAATCAGAGAAAGACACCTATCATATGATCTCCCTGATATGAGGAAGTGGAGATGCAACGTGGGGGGTTTGGTGGGTAGGAAAAGAATAAATGAAACAAGATGGGGTCTGGAGGGAGACAAACCATAAGAGACTCTTAATCTCACAAAACAAACTGAGGGTTGCTGGGGGGAGGGGGGTCGAGAGAGGGGGGTGGGGTTATGGACATTGGGGAAGGTATTGCTATGGTGAGTGCTGTGAAGTGTAAACTTGGCGATTCACAGACCTGTACCCAAAAATTATTAAAAAATAAATAAAATCTTTAAAAAGATTTTTTTTGAATATCAGACTTTGGTTGGTGCAGGAGACACAGCCCAATGATTCTCCACACAATGTCCATTCTCCTGTCGGCTGCACACCTTGACTTCCTTTCCCAGCCTCCACGCAGCTAGGCGAAGCAATGTCACTGGAGTTGGAAAGGGACACAACTGATGTGACGTATGGCAGCTCAAAGCCTGGCCCTTAGAAACTTCCACACAACCTCTGTCCCTCTCCCTCCATCCCTCTCTTCTAATAGCCATTAGACCAGTTACCAAGCCACTGACCAGTTACCAAGAATCCACTAAAGGACTCCAAGGGCCTGGGAGAGATGGAGCTCCAAACCGGAAGGGGCCTAATTCCAAGTAAATGTACAGCCCCTCCGCCAGGCCACACTGATCTGTGATGCGAACCAGAAGTAAACCTTTCCTGGGTCAAATTCAGGAGTTGTTTTAGCCAGTAGACTACACCCACTTGCAGAGTTGGGCAGAGACAAAATAAAAGCAGTTATCACCCTCTGTGAATTTTCTTACACAGACTATTTTGTTTCTCTAACCTGGAAAAGAGAAACTGTTACACTGTGTTTATGGTTCAAAGTAAAACAGGCTTCGATCTGAAAAATACAACCTTCCGGTCGGGGCATCCTAAACAGAGAAAGGCTAAGAGAAAATGTGCTGGAGAAAGTCATTGGGCTATTAAGGGTGCATTCTGCTTTCTCACTGGTTCTTGGGGTGGGACAAGAACCAGTGGGACAAGAAGAAGAACTACCACCACAAAAGCAGCCCTTCTAATAGGGCAGTCTTGGAGAGAAAGGGTCAGTTTGGAAGTGGTCTGCCTCGAGCAGTCAGGAATGGTGGGCATGGGGAACCCCGGAAGACAGCCATACCCCAGTTGGGGGAGGGGCACCTGCGAGCCCACCTTTCCAACCTTGGTGTCAACCCTTCCAACCTTGGTAAGTCTCAACACAAATGAATTTCAAAAGTGGAACCAGCTAAGAGAAGAGCTCTAACAGGTGTTGTCAGGAGAAAAAAAAAATTGTTTTTAACTATAAGAGGTGATGGAGGTTAACTGAACTTGTGGCAAACATTTCATAATATATTCATAGGTCAAATCATGTTGTATTGCTTACATATAATGCAAAATTATATGTCAATTATAGTTCAATAAAATTGAAGAAAAAAAAAAAAGAGAGAGATGTCATGGGGTACTAGAGACAAGCCCAGACTCCAAATCCAGACTGCCTGGGCTTGATTCCCAAAGCGACCACTTGCTAGAAGAATGGCCTCAGACAAGTGACGTAGGCACCTCTCTGTGCCTCAGTTTCCACAGTTCTAAAATGTAGAAATGAGGACAAAGAAGAAACCACTTGTGAGGTTCTTATGGAGATGAGTTAATATTCGTGAAGTGTTTTTTTTTTTCAGTAAGTACTATATAAGTTCCTGATTAAAAAAAAAAAAAAAAGACTGAGAGCAAGGGCAATTAATCTCAGCTGTGTACTGTCTACTTTTAATGGGTCCTACAACTTTATTAAAGAGAAACTGTTTTGAATCTCTAAAAGGCTTCTAAACACCAGAGAAGACGCACGAGAGAAAAAAGCCTGAAAAATGACGCTGGTGAGAAAGCACGTGAGGAGGGCGACTCCTCTCAGCTGCTAGTCAGGAAGCCTTTGGAGACGTTATTGCAGCCACCAGGTCGATAAACTGTGCAAGTGTGAAAGGTCTCACTGCCCATTACTACCCAGCTACTGGCGAGGTTAAGCCAGGGAAGTGTGGGTACTGTGGTGTCCTCATGGCTGGTGATGGCACGCAGCACAGAGGAAATGTGCCACAAACATGCACCTGATTGACTTTACCTTTCTAATGACTACCAAGACTTTCTATTTAGGATTCTGATGTCTTTTAATGTGCACGTTATTATTTCTCCGTAAAGTCACTTGAGGACAGATTCCATACTTATCTTTTATCCCCACCCAACACAGTATCTTGTACCTAATAGAAACACAATAAAAAATGGAAAGAATTAATGAATCAATAAAAGGATGGATCATCCACTAAGTGTCCTCATTAATCATCTTTCTCCTCAGTTTGTAGAAGAGTAAAATCTGAGTTTACAAAACTGAAACGTGAAGCATAAAATAATGACCACCTTTCGATGGTACTAATCTTAAACCCTTTGTAAGAGGGGGTTAGAGCAATTTTAGCCACTTCTCACTAAAATTGTATGACCTTGAATGAAGGCCTCATTTTGGCCAATTTAGAAGAAAGGATATTGAGTTCATAATATAAGTCTATTTCCTCTTCTGATGCTGTGCAACATGGCAGACAAGTGAAGAACTCGTGACATGAGACACCGGTGGCTGCCAGTTGCTTTATGTCAGTACCTGTTACACTTCTGTGCCGAGTGCCTGAGGTAAAGCTCTATGGAACAAGTTTTGAAAAGATAGAGATAAAAATCTTTATTACTCTGACAAATTTCTAATCTAGTTCTCACCATAGTCATGAAGTAATCTCTCTTCTCTATGGAGACAATATAAAAATCTGTAAGACCCATCACTTGAATTCCCAAACAGTATCATTTACCATGAACTATCCCATTAACTTAAGGGAAATCTAGAAGGTTCTGCAAAATGAAATAAGCATATAATCCTGCAAAAGTATAAAAGCAAAGCAAGAGAGATGGAAATCTCTTATTTGGAATGATGCAAGAGTATTTTAGGGATATTTAATAAATAAACTAAAATATACTCTCAGGTGCTACATAATTCATAATAAAATTGAGCACAAAAGGATAATAAGCACTATTATCTTGCCCCAATTTTGAAAACATTTGCAATTTGAAAAAGATGGTTTTCATTATTCTTACAGCACAAGAAAAAAAATGGCATTTTAGCTCAAAAACATTTACGTTCATCATGTAAAAACATGCCTACAAGAGACCTGTTCTGCTAAAAACAGTCAGTCTGTTCTCAGCAAATCCCCACATCTAAACTCTGCTGGGCAGGGAGGCACTGTCCTGGAGCCTCCCTGAGTTCAGCTGTGGAAGGCACTCCTCATTGGCAGGCGGTGTAGACTCCAGCACATAACGGGAATAGACAACTCCTGAGTGTTTCTCAGAAGTGTACAAGGTTATTTATATAATCATCGATCTTCAGTGCAATTCAACAAACACAAGACATACCCGCAAATTACTACGGTAAAAGATCTCGTAAGTAATTACAAATAGAAAAGGTGGTACCCACAAGGAGCCATACGATTTCTGGGGGAGATGACCTTTTGAGATCAAGGAAGGAAGCCACCACGAAGGAATGGGTTTGGGAAGGCAGGTAGCGTTCAAATGAATCTGCTTTCTCTTCTATACAGGATGGACCGCAATAGAAAGGTCAAGGGTGTAATGCTGCCAAAATCATATGCGTGTTTCACAAGATGTTAAAATGAGACTGCTTCAATCTCCCTTTTGGCTGAGGGCCTAAAAAGCCGGGGGCAAGCGCGTCCACCTTGCAGAGCGAGGTATCAGATGTCGCAGCAACATTTGCAAAGGCACAGTCTGGGAGCCAGTTCTGTGACCTCGGTTTACTGCTCACCTCAGAGCATGAGAGCTTAGAGGAGATGACAGGAGACAGCTGCAGCCTAGACAGGAATCACCCCAGATGTCAGTGTGCTCCGAGTACCCCCGCCACCCCCACCAATGACTTCGAGAGCAGAGTCAAGGAATTTCCTCAGAGGTCTGGGGTTCCAGAAGCAGCGTGCATCTCCACGCAAGGGACAGGAGGCGGCAGGCAGGGGAAAGAGGGAACGGAACAGCCTGGCAGCTGCCTACAATTCCCCAGAGCGCTTGCAGCAGGACCGAAGTGCCCAGGTGTTGCTCGTGATCGGCTGTGAGCCCCAGGAGGGAAAACAGTCTGTCTGAAGCTACCCAACAGCCAGTCCAAGAGAGCCTCCAAAATCCCCAGAGGCTGGGGGAAGAAAAAAATGAGAGTCCAGGCTGTGTCAGGGGAAGTATAGCTGAGTGTTTTCAGAAGGGACCCCTAAAAACTGCAAATGGACGCAGCAGCTTTAACCATGTGCAAAGCACGAAAAGAACTTTTCGATTCCTTAGCAGCCAGAGGGGACCATCTCCAGATGACATCAGCTATCAGTCCGGCCTCCGCTCCCTCCACCTGCTCCAACTCCAGAGGGACAGGAGACTGGATTAGCTAGTGGGGGAGGAAGGCTAAATCCCCAGTGAGAAAGTGGGGCCCAAACTCTACACTTCTGTCACGGGCCACAGGCTTCCGGTTGGGCTCAAGCGGGAAGGAGAGGAAAGGCTTTAACCTTCTACGAAGTTCCAAGTTGTTGTTGTTGTTGTTGTACTTGAACAAACCTGTTAATTTACTAAATGAGAATCTTGTGACAGAGTGACCAGAGGCCTTTTGTTACCGTGAGAGTGACCAAAACAAGTCATGGGGCGAGCCCTAATACTTTGCCTGGGCAGCAAAGAAAACTGAACCTCAGCAAAGATTACCATGGGCAACAGGGGCACTGACTACAGCTGTTTCTGATGCTGAAATCCTGCTCATTCAAATACGAGACACGTAGAATACATGGGCTACCGCAACAGTAATTTACATTTAGGTTTCTACTGCGATGGAAAATACATAAAAATGAACTACCATCACATGCAATTACCTATGGATGAATTTTAAAACATTACGTTGAGCACAAGAAGCCAGACCCACATATATCTCGGAATATAGTAGAAACCACTGAATTGTATATTTTCAATATGCATGTTGTGTGGTATGTGAATTACAGGTCAATAAAACTGTTTTTTAAAAGCCAGACATAAAAGAAGGCAAGCAACTGGACTTGATTTCTATGAAACTCTAAATAAGAAAATTCAACATCAGTGGCGCTTGCTGAGTGGAGCCGGGAGGGGGTGCCCTGGAAAGAGGAACTAGGGAAGTTTGGGGGTGATGGAAAACTCTCACATCTGAGCTGTGCAGTACAGTACCATCTCTCTATGTGGTCATTTAAATATACTAAAATTTTTTTAAATTTACAAAACTAGAGGTTCATTTTCTCAGCCACACCATCCACATTTCAAATGTTCAACAGCAGCATGTGGCAACTATACCGGACAGTACAGAATAGAAGGTCTCCATGCTGACCTTATTACCTTACTTACTTTTTCTTTTTTAAGTTTTTTTATTTATTTGAGAGAGAGAAAGCACAAGAACAAGAGAGAGGGGAGGTGCAAAGAGAGAGGGAGATGCAGGCTCCCTGCTGAGCAAGGAGCCCAAGGCGGGACTTGATCCCAGGACCCCAGGATCATAACCTGAGCAGATGTTTAACTGACTGAGCCACCCAGGAGCCCCTAGAACACTTCTCCTTGTTGTCAAAAGTCTTATCAGTCAGTAATGTTCTATATCCATATCTTGATTTCACCAGTGGTTTATATGTACGCACACACACGCACATGTGCTAAAATACCCAAATAAAATGGACTTAAAAATAGTTTTTTTTGAAAGAAAACAGCCCTGACAATAGACTGCTGTCTGAGGTTCAGAGAAGTATAAAGGGAAGTGGATGGTGGTAGAGAGGACATTTGAGAAAAGCAGGAAGACTGGGCAGATCTCTAGAGGAGGCAGGAAGATCTGATGGAGGACGTATTTGTAGTGTACAGCCAAATGAAAAGAACTTCATTAACTAGACACAGATGAGTGGGCAAGAAAAAGCTCGAGATCTGAAAGAGACCTCTAGAGAACATAGACATCCAGGGGGAATGAAGGTCCTGGAAGAGAGGTATTTGACATAAAGGTTCTGGGAGGTATCTGAGACCAAAATGTGGCCAGGATTCAGGTGATTTGAGGAACAGTAACTTCACTGGGACCAGCAGAGAAAAACCAAATGCCCGAGGGTTAGGGAAAAAGTCATAAATCCAGCCAAGATCTGAAAACCTGGTACAAAAACAGGTGTAGAAGCTGACATGCTTGTCCAGCTGGTTTCATGGTACAGGCCTGTTTCCTGGGAACATGGGAATTCTGTGCAAAGTTGGGGTTTCAAGGAATGGTTTTTGAACTTAAAAACAGATGTCTGAGCATGCACTGTTTCAAGGAGGGTGCAGCCGAACAAGGGATCCAGAAAGATTTCAGTGAAAGATTGACGTGTCACATACAAAATGGTCAGCATCCTGCAGAAAGAGTGGAGGGAAACCTGCGTGAGCTTCTGTGGTTTTCATGGAAGGCTTCCTGGTACCAGAGGGGAACAAAACGACAGGTGGAGGAGGCCACAAGGACCGACAGAGGTAAATTAGACCCTACATCCTAGAGAGAATTTTGAGGAAGGAACATTAAGAAAATGAGTACCACTGTCTTTTTCTTAGACCATTCTTTTCTATCTGGTAAACAGGTATGTGTGTGTGTGATCAAGGTCATTATATATATATATGTGTGTGTATATATATATATACACACACACATATATATATATATATATATATATATATATATATATATATAACCAAGATAATCACCTGAAAGAAAACTAATACATCTATTAATTACCATGGAAGGGTCTTTTAACAACTACATGCCCTTCATCCACATACACAAGTCTCCTGTCTTGAAGTGAAAGGACCGATGTAGCTATTACCTGCTATTTGTGATGTCCACATCTAATCAGCAAGCAAGGACTGGTGATTTTGATCTCTGGAACTTTTGGTTTGGTCTGTTTCTTCTCCTTCAATTATCATAACCCGGGTTCTGACTCTTGATGTCCAAGGTGGACTACTGCAGTAGTCTCCATGCTGACCTTCTTAGCACCAATGTTGTCCTCCTGAAATGCTTCTTCTAGGTCATGCCAGCATGGTGTGTCTGAAGCCCGACTCAAACCAGGCTTAGCATTCTCTCCACTGACTCTCGCTAGACCCTCAGTGTATACACACCATGCTCACTCATGCCTCGTACTGACCACTGCTGCCACTGCGAGCCCAGGAATTGCTCCTTGTGGAAGCTTTCCCTGGACTGCGGGGCTTTGCCCTTATAGCTGCACTTAGCACAACAGTAACACTTTCTGTTCAGGACTGCTCTCAATGCCTTCAGAAGAAGAGGTATTTTATTCATTTGTGACACCGTGTACCGAAACTGGGGATGATCTTAATAAATATGAAAATCTTCTCAGTGACCAAAAACCTCCCCAAAAACAAGAGTCCAGGGTCTGATGGATTCCCTGCAGAATTCTACCAAGTATTCAAAGAAGAAATAATACTTATTCTCCTAAAGCTGTTTCAAAAAATAGAAATAGAAGGAAAACTTCCAGACTCTATAAGGCCAGCATTACCTTGATCTTAAAACCAGGTAAAGGCCCCATCAAAAAGGAGAATTTCAGACCAATAACCCTGATGAATATGGATGCCAAAATTCTCAACAAGATCCTAGCTAATAGGATCCAACAGTACATTAAAAGGATTATCCATTATGACCAGGTGGGATTTATCTCTGGGATGCAAGGGTGGTTTAACATTCACAAATCAATCAATGTGATAGAACACATAAATAAGAGAAGAGAGAAGAACTACATGGTCCTCTCAGTTGATGCAGAAAAAGCATTTGACAAAATACAGCATCTTTTCCTGATTAAAACTCTTCACAGTATAGCGATATAGGGAACATTCTTCAACTTCATAAAATCCATCTATGAAAAACCCACAGCGAATATCATTCTCAATGGGGAAAAGCTGAGAGCTTTCCCGTTGAGATCAGGAACATAACAAGGATGCCCACTCTCACCGTTGTTGTTGAAGATAGTACTAGAAGTCCTAGCAACAGTAATCAGACAACAAAAAGAAATAAAAAGTATTCAGATTGGCAAAGAAGAAGTCAAACTCTCTCTCTTTGCAGATGACATGATACTCTATGTGGAAAACCCAAAAGTATCCACCCCCAAATTACTGGAACTCATAGAGCAATTCAGTAATGTGGCAGGACACAAAAGCTACACACAGAAATCAGTGGCTTTCTTATACACTAACAATGAAACTATAGGAAGAGAAATTAGAGAATTGATTCCATTTACAATAGCACCAAAACCCATCAGATACCTTGGAATAAACCTAACCAAAGCGGTAAAGGATCTGTACTCGAGGAACTACAACACACTTAGGAAAGAAACTGAAGAAGACACAAAAAGATGGAAAAACAGTCCATACTTACGGATCAGAAGAATAAACGTCATTAAAATGACTATGCTGCCTAGAGCAATCTATACCTTCAAAACCACCCCAACCAAAATACTAATGGCATTTTTCAAGATGCTGGAACAAAGAATCCTAAAATTTGTATGGAACCAAAAAAGACCCCAAGTCACCAAGGAAACGTTGAAAAAGAAAAACGAAGCTGGGGGCATCACATTGCCTGATTTTAAGCTATATTACAAAGATGTAATCACAAAGCCAGCATGGCACTGGCTCAAAAACAGACAAGAGAGAGCCCATATATGGACCCTCAACTCTATGGTCAACTAATCTTTGACAAAGTAGGAAAAAATATATAATGGAAGAAAGACAGTCTCTTGAATAAATGGTGCTGGGAAAACTAGAAAGCTATATACAGAAGAGTGAAACTGGACCATTCTCTTATGCCATACACAAAGATAAACTCGAAATGGATATAGGACCTCAATGTGAGACAGGAATCCATCAAAATCTTAGAGAAGAACATAGGCAGTAACCTCGCTGACACCGGCCACAGCAACTTCTTTCAAGACACATCTCCAAGGGCAAGGGAAACAAAAGCAAAAATGAACTTTTGGGACTTCGTCAAGATAAAAACCTTCTGCACAGCAAAGAAAACAGTCAACAAAACAAAGAGGCAACCCACAGAATGGAAGAAGATATTTGCAAGTGACACTACATACAAAGGGCTGATATCCAAGATCTATAAAGAACTTCTCAAACTCAATACCTGAAAAATAGATAATCAAGTCAAAAATTGGACAAAAGACACGAGCAGACACTTCTCCAGAGAAGACATACAAATGGCTAACAGACACATGAAAAAGTCTTCATCACCATTAGCCATTGGGGAAATTCAAATCAAAACCACATTGACATACCACATTATACCAGTTAGAATGGCAAAAATTTACAAGGCAAGAAACAACAAATGTTTAGAAGTTGTGAAGAAAGGGGAATTCTCTTACACTGTTGGTGGGAATGCAAATTGGTGCAGCCACTTTGGAAAACAGTGTGGAGATTCCTCAAAAAATAATAATAGAGCTACCTATAACCCAGCAATTGCACTACTGGGTATTTACCCCAAAGATATAGATGTAGTGAAAAGAAGGGCCATATGCAACCCAATGTTCACAGCAGCAATATCCACAATAGCCAAAATGTGGAAAGAGCCAAGATGCCCTTCAACGGATGAATGGATAAAGAAGATGTGGTCCAAATATACAATGGAATATTACTCAGCCATCAGAAAGGATGAATAACCAACTTGTACATCAGCTTGGATGGGACTGGAGGAGATTATGCTAAATGAAATAAGTCAAACAGTGAACATCAATTATCACATGGTTTCACTTCTTTGTGGAACATAAGAAACAGCATGGAGGACACTAAGAGAAGGGAAAAATGAAGGGGGAGAAACCAGAGTGGGAGACGAACTGTGAGAGACTATGGACTCAGGAAACATACAGAGAGTTATAGAAGGGAGAGGGGTGGGGGAAAGGGTGAGCCAGGTGATGGGTATTAAGGAGGGCATGGATTGCATGGGGCACTGCATGTTATACACAAACAATGAATCATGGAACACTATATCAAAAACTAATGATGTACTATATGGTGACTAACACAACACAATTTAAAAAAATCTTCTAAAAAATATTGTCAAAAATTAGATATATAATAGAAATAAGGTTGCCAGATTTAGCAAATAATATATAGTTAAATCTGAATATCAGGTATATAATAAATTTTTAGTATAAGTCCCAAATATTACATAGACATTCTTATACTAGAAAAAATTATTTACTGTTTATCTGAAATTCAAATTTAACTGAGCATTCTGTATTAACCTGTCAACTCTAAATAGAAATTTTCAAAATACTTTAAAAAATTATTTTATTCCTCTTTACTTAGAGCAACACTTTCAAAGATACAAAGTACCCTGGGTTTCATAAAATTTCACATTCTCAAACTGATCCAAACCCAGGCTCTACATCCATATTTTTATTAAATTTTTTAAAGGTAAAAATGTTAGAGCTATATTTACAATCTACTTCAGGAGAAAAGAATTCTCTTCCAAGTGTTTTTATTTCTAAACAATAAAACTTTTAGATTAAAATAAAAATTCTTAATTTGATTATTTTGAAGAGCTAATGCGTGAATTCAATCTTCCATGGGATATAAACATCCATATTCTCAAATGAAACATCTATAAATGTTCCACAAGTCTAACACACATTCCTTGAGAAGAGATGAATTTAATATAAAAAGTACTGGACCAGGAGTTTGGAGACCTCATTTCAGCCCCACCTCAGTCAGTAGCTTGAAATGTGAATTTGAGCATGGCACATTCTCATCTATAAAAGGAAGAGGGCTTTTATATGATCTCAGTGGCCTTGGTCTCCAACTCTGATAGCCCATAAATGCAGGAAGCCAAAGCTATGGGACCCAGTGGGAAGGAATGAGCACAGGCAGTGAGTCAGTGGACCTGGACCCACTCCCGCGTCTTCGGGCAACTTTTGTATAAAGGGTGCTTGCCTTCCAGTACAGTTACTGGTGAACTTACTGTATGAATACAGTTACATTCCGACCAGAACAGAGAAAGTGCATGTTCCATAAAGTGAACAAATATGAAGAAAATATTTCCAGGACAACAGTGTATTCTGTATTAGTCTGGATCTAAATGAGCTGTTATCTAGGTGACACTTGCTCCTTCTGCCCCCCCCCCCCAAACGAGTAGTGCTTATACATAAGACACAGATCCTGAGATACTAAATAAAACCATAGCAAAGCTCTAATAACGCATCTGGTCATCTTCAGAGTTGGGGAGAAAAGGAGATGATCCCTTTCCCAAAAGGGAATAAATATAAAGTTATAGTTTCGTGGTTCCTCAGAAAGTGAAACACAGAATTACAATACAGCCCAGAGATTCCACTGCTGGGCATATACCCAAAGGAAAGTGAACATGGGCTCAAACAAATACATGCCTGTGGCATGTTCACTGCAGCTTTATTCCCAACAGCCAAGGGGTGAAAAGAACCCGTGTCCATCAATAAATGAACGGATGAACCAAACATGATATGGATGTGCAGTGGAATACCGTTGGGCCACCACAAGGAATGAAGCTCTGCTTCATGCTACACGAAGTATCTAAAATAAGCAGACTCATAAAAACAGAGAATGGAGGTTACCAGGGGCTGGAGGGAGAGGAGACTAGGGAGTAACTGCATCATAGTAGAGAGGTTATGTTTCCAGTGATGCAGGGGTTTTGGAAATAAATCACAGAGACGTTATAAACACTATGAATATAATTAATGTCACCTAAAAGTGGTTACAAGTGCAAATTTTACATTATATATACTTTACCACAATAAAAAAAAAAAGTGGGGAAAGTCTTTGTTAGTAAGCGTGGGTCGCGGGAGAGGACAACCTCTCAGCACACCCAGCAAACTACAAGGACGCTGTCAAGAGTAAAGGAGGGGCCATTTGCGCCACCTACCGACCTGTGGGATTGGAGTGATCAGGTACTGATGCCTTGGGAGGAAATCAAGGAGTGATGAGTAGAGGGAGTGCATTTCCACCAACAGAGTCTCTGCAGCTATGACAACTCCTTCCTTCCTCTCCTTCCTCCCCCCAGCTGTTCCCCTGAAGCTCTTGTTCTAAGGGGCTAGCTAAGTGAAACCCTAGCCCTTCTGTTGAGTAGATAAGCACTCAAGGAAAGTGCTAACCAGGCACAAATAATCTCAATAGACCTTTTAACATCTATTGTTAAAAATCCAACCATACTCTGATATTGTAAACATAGCATTTGTGCTGAAGTTCAAACTTGGTCATTGTAATCAAGTTGCATCAGTCAGGTCTATATTTAAAACCCACAGGCTTCAATTATTTTAGGGGACACTCTGGTGGCCAAAAGGAGAAAGTCTGTTGAAATGTGGCTTTTGTTGGAGGGCCCAGACCCCAAAAGGGATTGTTAGAACTAGGTAGTATAAACATATAGAAGGGCTTGGACAGAAGTTCAGTGCAGACATTATGTAGCAGGGTTGTGGAAATGGGTTGGGTTTGAGGGATGAAGAAATCATCTATTTTCAGACTCTAATCTATGCTTGGAGTGTTTTGTAAATGTTGACTTTGTCTTGCCTTTTAATTTTAGATAACTTCCATCAAAGTTTTCCCTCAAACAATTCTACATTTTATTACTCTTGGCTGTGGCTTAGAGCCATGGATTTTGACTAATAAAACCCACAGGAGGGGCGCCTGGGTGGCTCAGTGGGTTAAGCCACTGCCTTCGGCTCAGGTCATGATCTCAGGGTCCTGGGATCGAATCCCGCATCAGGCTCTCTGCTCAGCAGGGAGCCTGCTTCCCTCTCTCTCTCTCTGCCTGCCTCTCTGTCTACTTGTGATCTCTCTCTGTCAAATAAATAAATAAAATCTTAAAAAAAAACCCCACAGGAAACATTCATTCATTCACTTATTCATTCATACAAATGTCAACAAATATCAGTTGAGCATCTTCTACCTACAAAATTATTCCCTTTCACATGTGATAAGCAGTGTAAATTTTAATTGAGAAAGACTGCTCTAAACTCTGGGTGATTTGCCAAGAGACCCAGACCCTGTACTGCTATTTGAGTTTTTTTTTTTTTAAGGTTTTATTTATTTATCTGACAGAGATCACAAGTAGGCAGAGAGGCAGGCAGAGAGAGACGGGGGGAAGCAGGCTCCCTTCTGAGCAGAGAGCCCGATGTGGGGCTCGATCCCAGGATCCCGAGATCATGACCTGAGCCAAAGGCAGAGGTTCAACCCACTGAGCCACCCAGGTGCCCCTGCTATTTGAGTTTTAATTAATCATAAGCATCTACCTAACATCTAAACTTCTAGGGGCAAGAGGTAGGATATCTTTTTATAAGATTTTTATCTGTTATATTTCAGCTCAATTTGGATTCGGCAACACATTATTTCATTCCTTTCTAGGCACAAAGCTTAGGCAAAACATTTTCCTTTTGCCTTTCATCAATTTTGGTTCATAAATATGGTCTCCTTTTTTCCTTCTATTCTGTAATGGCCTTTGTACAGCTGTTGCAGTAAGGGAAGTTTTAAAATGCAAATAGTAGGTAGACTGCAAAAGGGAATAGAGTTAGTTCTGCCAAATATTTTTTAAAATGTTGTCAAATACTCACATCAACTAACAATAAAAATGTCAATGAAGAGTAATTTTCAGTGACTTTAAAACCTAAAGATTTTGTTTCACCGTTCACACATATGGAGAAAACAGAATATATGCTATCCAAATCAGGAATATATGCTCTCCAAGCACTGCACAAAGGGGCACTACTGACATATGGGAAAGGACAATCTTTTACAGTGCAGGCAACTCTGTGTATTGAAGGGTGAAGGGTTTATATTCTCCCTGACCTCCACCCAACTAATGTCAATGGTGTCCCTCTAGTTGCTGTGGCCATCAACACACCCCCAAATAATTCCCAAAGACTTCTAGAGAGGTCATATTAGTCTAGATAAAAACCCATCTAGTGAAATTCTCCAAAGGTTTATGTCCTAAATATATCTGTAGGGCAAGAGGAGAATCAAAGAGGATAAACTTAACTCAACTGAGTCAGAAGAACCTATCTGTGGTCTATTTCCAACTTGAGTATCTGCACATGACCTTTCTTTTATTATTGACAAAGATGGTTAAAAAAAGAAAAAAAAGAATATCCACAGCTGCCTCTGAGCCAGAATAATCTCATACAAGGTAGAACAGAGCAGTATGGAATTCCTCTCTGCAGTAGCATTTCCCAGTCCTTCTGTTTTCACAGCACACTGTAGTCTAGCTCCCAGAACTACTAGCAATCAAATGACAGCAGAGACACTGGCTCACAGTGTCTCTGATACCATCTGTAGTTGTCCCAATCTCTGCGTGGATACACTTCTGGCCAGAGTGATCACTGAAGACAACTGCCTTGACCGCATCTCTTACATACCAACAAAGCAAACCTCTTGTATATTCCAGGAAAAACACTATCTTTGCCAAAGGCTTCATGTTGCCAAACACTTCATCTTTTAACTGAGAGTTGGTCCCTCTCCTCCATTGCATTTCATGACCCATTATATCAGACAGGATGTCAACAGATAGGCATTCTAGAGAAGGCATGAAGACCAAGAATACACATCTTATATGATGATCCAGATCTGGCAGTGTTCCCATAAAAGGGTTACAGCACACTAGAGGTCCGTAGCTCTGGTTGCAAACAACTCTCCTAACCATCATTTCTTAAAAATGACCTCTACTGTGTGATCTCACCGATATGTGGAATTTAAGAAATAAGGCATGGGGAAGAGATGGGAAGAGAGGAGAAAAATGAAACAAGATGAAACCAGAGAGGGAGATAAACAACAAGAGCCTCTTAATCATAGGAAACAAACTTGCTAGAGGGGAGGAGGGTGGACGGATGGGGTAACTGGATGATGGACATTGGGGAGGGTATGTTTGTAATGAGTACTGGATATTATATAAGACTGATGAATCACAGACCTATACCCTAGAAATAAATAATAAATTATATGTTAATTAATTAAATTTAAATTTGAAAAACTTTTTTAAATTTAAGAAGAATTTTAAAAAGAATGAAAGGCTAAAAAATCCCCAAAACAATGAAAGCCTATATACTGTTGTAAATAAAGGTACTATATATAGTTGTATAGTATTAAATACACTATATTATAAACTATTATTTCTTTCACTAACTTTATACCAATGTAATTTTCTTGACTAAATAATTTTATTAAATTTCATTAATAACTCGAAAAAAGTACCTCTAGTGGTGGTTTTGCAGAAAATAAACCTTGAGGTATATGCAAGCATACTGATATTAGTAAGAACATATGAATGCCTTGACTGTCCCAGATTTCTTCCAAGAATTTTACATTTTGAGAAGGTGTGCTAGACTCCCAGGACTTTTCTACAATATGGGAAACTCAGAAGAGAACACAAGTCTGGTTTAAGGGCTTGGTCCGAAGCACTGGATTAAATCTCTCCTTTCTGTGATGCATCACACTCATGGTGACCACACAAGCTGGTTCGCCCAGGACAGTCCCAGGTGTGTCTCCTCTCCTGACGTAATTATTAACAACACTCCCTTTTATTCTCTAAAGTGTGATCAATTATGTGATCACTTTCATTATACCTAGAGTCACTAGAGATAGAGAATAAAGTCATCAAGAAGAGGATCTAGAAAGCTAATTTTAGGGGGAAAAGAAATGAATCAAGTTGTTTGAATGTCTATAAGCCATAAATTAGTGTATAGTGTCTCTTTAGCATATATGCAGATAGGCGTATATGCTAAAGATGGGCCTGATATCCAAAATAAAACTAATCAAAAGGGATAGAAGAAGAGAATTCAAGTCAATCCCATTGAACAGTATTGAGTACCTCCTATACTAGTACTCTGGGCTGCAGGGAATGAGAACAAAAAGTTATCATTCCTCTATTTGACCGTAAATTCTGTCCTTACAATTGGATAGAGCAGACAGAAATTAAAGCATAAGTTTGGTATGCATGTGGCTCAGCAGTTCCTTCCCTCTTTCCAAGCTGTGAACCTTAGTAAAGTTAGTGAATCATTTTGAAAATGAGTTTTATCATAGGAAAAATCTAGATAATACCTCTTATAGGCTCATCGATTCTATTCAACAAGCCTTACCTGATTGCTTCCTACATGCCAAGTGTGAGGTGGTTACAGAGATTGGAGAGAAACTAACAGTGATGGCACGTGGTAAACAATGATGTTTATGGACACATACTACTATTTCGGTGTACCATGTCCATGATAGAACAGTGCATACAAAGGGATATATGGTCCCCAAATAGGGACTCAGGCCAGCTAGACACAGGAAAGAGGTCTAGTTCAGGGTTACTTCTTAGACCAGATAGCACCTCGGCTGAATCTTGAAGGAGGAGGAATATCTGGTCATGCTCATAAGAGAGAGAACAGATATCCCAGCAGAAAGTCAACAGAAGGAGATATGAAAAGGTGATGTTCCACAGGGGACTAGTGGAAATACAACTGAGGTGCATTTCCAAGTAGGTGAGTGGTGAGAAGGGAAGCTGGAGGGCTGGGTGGAGGCCACGTGGTAGGTCTTTGTACATCCAGCTAAAAACTCTGGGTTGTTCCCGTAGGGAAATGGGGAACTACTGAAGGGTTTTAGTGGGTAAATGACATGGTCAGACTCATACGTCTGGAAGTAGCAGAAAGACGGATTTGAGTTCAAAGGATAATAACACAGGGCAGGAAAAAGAGTCCATGGACTAGGAAAAAGAGTCCGTAGAATACTTACTGTATAGTGTTATTAATAACACTATACAATAAGTATTGGGAAGTAATATTAGAACAAGTAGTGATTCTGTTTCCCTTTCCACATCTATTTTCAAGTCCTGTGTGTTGAAATAATGATTCCTTGAAGCAGTTACAGTCACTGGTCAGTAGGAGAGGTTCTGCCTTTCATTTTGCCCTGGGAGCCATGTTCATTCACCACCGTGTTCTTCATCACCTGTCTTTAACCTGGGCTAAAGCCTTCGTTTAAGTAACCAACCCTAACCATAGAGACATAACTCTGAATGGGTTCTTCTTCCTGAGGCAGGCTGTGGCCTTGGTGAAAAGCTCCACAGCAAGCAGATCATGAAAGATTAATGGAGTTAGGGTGGGCCCCTGTGGCAGGCAAGGGAATGACTGTGGTAAATCAGCAAAGCCCACATAAAGAACTGGGTCTTGGGTTTCAGTTCAAATTAGCTTAGAGATGATAAGAAGGGTAGAATAGTGAGTGCAAGTTACCAGAAAATCAGCAGGTATTAAGTGTGTTGAGTCTTCGTGCTACTACTTACCATGTGTCCTTGAGAGAGCCTCATCTTTCCCATCTGTTAAAATAGGTACAATCTTAATCATCTGAAGAAGAAAAAGGGAAAGGGAAGAAGAAGAACAACAACAACAACAACAAAAGAGCAGACTCCTTTGTTGGCCTAAGAAGAAGCCTTAGAGGTTATACAGGGAAATAAAAATACTTTGAAAAATCTTAAGTGGTATGCAAATGTAGACCAATTTCAAACTGATTTTCTCGCTCTTCGGTTGATTCGTATTTTAACCTTTGCAGCTCTAACCATCTCTAACATTCTCTAACCTTCTCCTCTTACTTCCTGCTTCCAGTGTGGCTGATAACACCCGCACTGTATCACCAATTCTTTTCTATCTAACATAAATCAATCTAGTTCTCCCTCCCACCGCCTTGCTCCTATAGAAGTCTGGGCTTTATCCCACCTGCTCCCACAGCTGGCACATCCCTATATTTATCTCCAGTGGTGACAATACCGTCTTCTACTTTTTCTAATTTGATGACCATACAAAGCCTCCCAAAGTTATCCGTCTTGTCTCATGATGCTATATGTTATTACAACAACCACTCCAAAGCCAGGATCTTGCCTTCTAATTTCTTTAAATCCCACCAACTTTGACTTACTTATGGGAAGAACACATAGTGGGGCATTCAACAAAGCCTTGTTCAAAGTTCTGTTCCTCCAGATGATGAAGTCTGTCCTTGTAGTTCCACAAGGATATCAAAGATGAATGTGCTAGTACGTAAGAGGTGCTTTTAGCTCTTGCAGGAAAGAAATTCTATCAATCCAAGAGATTATTATTTCAGCTGAAAGGCCATCAAGCATCTTCCCACAATTACTTTTTTATAGCTTGAGAAGCTTTTAGCAAAGCAAAAATCAGCATGTTCAATTAGGTCACTCAAGTCCTACATTTATGAAGGAAGGAAGACAGTATGTAAAGAACAGTTGATGGGAATTAGGACTATGAAAACTGTAGGTGTCGTGTGACTCTCGTAAGGGAGAAGCTGCAGTTTGAGCAAAATTGTAATAACCGACTCCCAGAGAGCTTCATTGGGAACGATGTTGGAAGCCTCCGTTTTCTCATCTGCAAAAACCAGAGGGCTGAATCTCACGCTCTGACTTCCTATCCAGCTCTAACATTCTGTGCAACCAGACGATCAAAGTAAGGAAGAAAGAAGACATTACCACATGGGAAGCTAACAAAGCATTTGACAAAGGTCATTCTGAGAATCGCCTATAGACTCACAGCAACAGTTATATCCTACATTCCAAAGCAGGTAATCAGGGATGAAACAGTACATTTACAACAAGAAAGTGATCAGAGATTATCCAAGATGACAGTAGTCAACATTTCTTTCTGGTAGAAACTACAGAAAGGTCTTGAGAGAGGCAAACAGACCCATCCTGACGCTGGCCTGGTATGGGTGTTGGCATCTTATGGGAGAGCGCAAGGGAGTTCATACCAGAAAAAAGTGAAGAGTAAAGTGAGTTTTCTTGACATTTTTGTTGATGAACCGTGAAGATAAGAAAAAAAAAAACAAAACCACAAGGTGATTGTTTTAAAAGCATTTTTGTATCAATAGGTCTTATGACATAGAATGTAGGGTTTTAAGCCCTCAGAAACCTCTGGAGTTCAAACTTGGGAAGTGAAAGGAATGGCGTATCAGAATTGAGTCTGTTAAGTATCTTTCAAAAATAACCTATTCGATACGATAGTGTTTTGATTGTACTTACCATGGGCATTTTGTGATTTAAAAAAACACTAGGGCATGAAATTTTAATGTTTTTAAAAGGGTTCATGGCTTAATAAAAGAAAAAGAGCAGAAAAATACTGATGGTGTCCCATCTTCAGATCCAGCGCAGCAAAGTGACTTTCCCAAGGTCACCAGGTTAGTGGGTGGCCTCGATGTAGAGCCAGACTGGAGCCCAGATCCTTTGTAAGTTCAAGGAATAGGTGGGCACCATCCACGTTCCTTCCGAGAAGCACATGGTTACATGCGCAATTCGACAATATGGTTACTGGGGAGCCTCTCAGGCTTCTACTCTGGCAGGCACCCTTGTCTTCCTTCCTTGAGGAGATAGTGAGCCCTGATTCAGAGAATGCAATCAGCACTACCATGCCCTCTCCAGAGCCAGAGCCCACATCAGCAGTAACCAGCTAGATCTCTTTTCCCAAATGTTTCCTCAGGTACCCAGTTATAAATGGCTAATTGAGTTGCATTTTCAGGCAGTGAGTTTAGACAATGAACTCTTCAAAGCTGTTTATAAAGTCCCCCAAAAGCCTGTTTGGACCATCACTGAATTAAGCAAGCACATCAAAAACTGAGGCTCAAACAACAAAGCTGTCCGAAACACAGCCAAGCAGAGTACAGTTCTATCAAAGCCTGAGTGTGGAGCCATTGCTCAGCCCTGTGTCCAGCATTCCTCTGAAATATTTAGCTTCTCTGAACACAACTCATCATTTTTCAGGGTGCACTGACTTGCTCTGGTGGCTCTGTATCAAGACAGACAAAACCTAAGAAGAGATTTATCTAAAATGTTCCCCAAACAAGCTGCTCTCCACCACTCTCCTGTTCCTCACAATTAACTTTTAAGTGACTTGACTGCCTCATCACTATACTGTGACATCATTCCCTGTGGTGCCAGAGTTGTAAAAATGACACCACCACCCTGAGAACATGGATTTACTGGCAATGCCATGTGACACTTTTGTTTCCAGAAACTCCATCAGCATTGAAATCACTTCCCAAGACTTAAGAAAGGGCTGGATATGAGACACGCTGAGTTTCCCTAAATAAATCAATACTATCCTCTCCCCATAAATTCAATAGAAAGAGCTGGGTGGTTTCCAACCTTGCTCCCATGGGGACAGAGTGGACTCTGACATTCATGGAAACAGCACCTACTTGTACTACATATGCAAAAGCAATGGAGAAACTCTACCAGGGAGGTTATTTCTGTTTGGGAGGAAGAAGACATCTTAATTTGCCTTCCATGTTGTGACAAAGACAATTCAATACCACTCCCAATCCAATCTCCAGGAATAAACACTGCTCTTTATACTGAGACTTCCATGTTTTATCGGATAATATTAACAACTGGGGCAATGGCGGCCCAAATCTTCAGTATTAAAATCTGGCTGTAATTCTACCGCCAAAATTTAATGTGACTACAGGCCCCAAGGTCCCCATCTTCTGATATGGAGTCATGCGGTTTTGAAGGTATGATCCTGAATCCTTGTTTTCCATCAGATCCAACTAATTGACAATCATTAGTCACTTGTAAACAACATAACTTGAGGTGCTTTTTTTGCTTCTTCCAAGCAGCGCATATTCCTACCTTCTCTAAAATATTAGGAGAAAATAAGGGAGGAGGTGAAGAAGGCTTACATAATGAGACGCTGAATAGAAGGGAAACGCCAGGTAGGCACAAAGGGGTGTAGCCACTCCAAACAGAAAAGGGTACCTTCCAAACAGAAAAGGTACCACTCCAGATAGAGTGGATATTACTTTCCCCAGAAAATTATTTATAGATTATTGCTTTACATTTCGTAGGAAAAAAAACAGTAAGTGAATATAACCCAAGTAAGCAAGATTTTTAAGCTTTTGGGTCAACGTACCAATGAAATGGAAATGAAGAGTCAGGGGTTTCTTTGGTTTGGTGGGAGAGACTGGTCTGGGAGGACAGTTTCCAGTTTGGGCCTTGACTTTATTTCCAACTGGTAGAAAGTCACTTAGACTCTCCCCAGCACAGGTGCTTCCTCTATAAAAATAGATAAAATTTCCTATCCTACTTTAATCACAGGAGTATTGGAGGATCAAATAAGGTAATAAATGCAAAACGTCTTTGGAAAAACCAGAGCACCATATGCAAATAGGTTATTAATAGTATACATTATCTAATATTTCATCACTTATGAGTTAAAATATAGGACAAAGTGAAACTAAAAAAAAACCCACTACTTTGATCTTCATATGCTTTTCCCAAAGGCAAAACAAAAATTTAGAAACTGCTCATCCTATTTGATTGATTATGCTGACTGGTGAGAGTATCTATTTATCCAATGTGGTTCCAGATTTGCTCATGTACAAGTCCTAAACAACTGTACGAAGTTGTAGGAAATCGTAGGAAGTTTTAGGAAATTTTTTTTTTTAAAGATTTTATTTATTTATTTGACAGACAGAGATCACAAGTAGGCAGAGAAGCAGACAGATAGAGAGAGGTGGAAGCAGGCTCCCTGCAGAGCACAGAGCCCGATGTGGGGCTCGATCCCAGGACACTAGGACCATGACCTGAGCCGAAGGCAGAGGCTTTAACCCACTGAGCCACCCAGGTGCCCCAAGTTTTAGGAAATTTTACTTGAGCATCTCATCTGGCCCATAAGATTATAATGCCATTAGGAAAGCCATTATTTAAAGTTTTTCCAACCAGTGCACTGAACTCATACCCTTGCACGCCAAGGTCTCAAGAGCTTGGAAGTTTGAACAGAAAGTTTTGACCTTGACAGAAGTACAAGTGCCAAGAAAATTAGGAAGGGAGAACCGTGCTGTTTAAATACAGGAGTGCAAGTGAAGACCAGCCCAAAATTCACTGATCTGTAGTGCATAGCAGCTAGACTCAAGACGGTTCAATGACCAAAAGTTGTCATTGCTCTCAAGATGACTGCAGTGGGGTGGAACAGGAGGTCCACAGGAAAGCAAGAGAGATGGCTACCATGTGCTTCCCGATTCCAAACTGATAGGTCGTCTCTCTTCTCAGATCTGCTCTGATGGAAATGAGGTTATACACAGGGTGACCAGCTAATTTGTTGTCCAAACTGAGGCACCACTGAGAATGGAGGGGGGTGCTTACCAATCATTACATCAGGGCAGCAGATGCGAGCAGAGTTCACCCCTGGCAATCCATGGGTAGTTCTCCTAATTACCTGTAGTATTGTTGTTATGGACTGAATGTTTGTGTCCTTGTCAGACTCGTATGTTAAATCCTTCCCCCTAATGTGATGGTATTAGGAGGTGGGACCTTTGGAAGGTAATTAGGTCATGAGGGTGAAGCCCTAATACGAAGAGGTCAGAGAGCTAACTAGCTTCTGCTCCACCACTGAGGACACAGCAAGAAGGTGGGAGTCTAAAACCTGAAAGAGAACTCGCACCAAAATGTGACCGTACTGGCACCCAGCTCACAGACTTCCCACCTCCAGAAGTATGAGAAATCATTTCTGTTGTTTATAAGCCACACAGTCTAAGATATTTAATTAGGACAGACTTAATTAAGACATGTTGTCTCCCCCAAAATTTATTAGGGTAGGATATAGTCAATCAACTTGAAGGAAATGAGAGAAAAATCATGAAATCTTATTCTCCCATATCGTAGAAGAATCAGTTTTCTAGAGTTTCAAAAATATCTTTCATAACTCAAAATCCTAAGTTTGGAATCAAAGATTTGGATTGGAATTCTAAGTCTATATCTAGCTGTGTGACCTAGACTGAAGGACTTAACCTCTCTGAGCCTTAGTCTCCTCATGTGTGAACAAAGGAGGAAAAATGTGTGCCTTACAGGTCTGTTTTGAGAATTAAATGAGTTTATGCATGGAATGGATTTATCATAGGGCCTAGAATATAACAAATGTTAACTTGTAATATTATCATCATGAAGCATAAATTCTGGAACAATATTTGGTCCCAAAATGTCCCCTGTCCAACCATATACTTCTCAATGAGGCTTCATGTGTCTCTACGTTTCTGATACACCTTACCCATTGCCTGTCACCCTGTTTTCCAAGCCACCTGGACCACGAGCCATCTCCATGCCATACTCTATCCTCCCTATCTTATGGATTACAGTAAACATTCAGAATATTCAAAGAAGCCCAAACTATGTCGAAAGAGGTCATCAATAAGCCCTCTTCTGGTGGCTGTTTGCAAAGTGGGTATTGATAACTTCACAGCAAGTAGGCCTAATGTTCACATAAGGCAGAGCAACTGCTCCTCAGGGCAAGACTCCAAGGCCGCCATCTTCTCAAATGGGGAGATGGTGTAACAATTACTATGACCACACAGATGCTGATTTTTCTTAAAAACCAGCTTTTCTCCTGCTTTATATGAAGGCCTTAAGAGATAAGTGCCCTAATTGCCCAAGAGAAAGTTGGTCTAGGTTTTTTTGTATTTCCTTGAGGATAAACTTGCCAAAGGTCTCCTGTGGAGGGTACCAGGCTGAGAGGATGTAGCACTCTGTAACCAGCACCTCCTAGGCCCCTCCTTTGATGCAGGCTGACAGAGCACATGCCCACACTCACGAACTTAACCATCTTCATGGCACTCTTCATTCCAAGACATTTATTTTATCCCTTTTTTACTCCAGGAATTGACTAGACATGGAGGAAGATGGAATGTAGTATTTTCCTTCTCATATAATAATGAAAATGGACTTTTTAAAAAATCTGAATAAGCTGAACCAGAAAAAGTTGAACAAGCATAACATCAAATATTACAGTTCCTGGATATGAAGTTTGAGGCCTGGGAGGAGGCCCTGCATGGGTTCAGGAATAAACCTATTGTCAGCATTATTCTAAAATCTTACAGTAATGAAGAGAGCACAGCGAGTTCTTGCCAAGTGAAATCATCCCAGTGTGGCTCCTCCACCTTTCTGAGAAAGTCATTTACAGGATGAACTATTACAGCTTATAAACAAGTTGAAAATCTTCCCCAGGCCTTTCTTCCTGCGTCAGGACAACTCCACCATCAAAAATCCCCTTCCATTCCCAGCTTCCGCCAACAGCTGGCCATGGAGATGAAGCTTCCGTTGAGACAGTGTGATAAGGACAGCAGACACTAGCCCCAACGCTCTAAAATATCACCCACCAGAAGGCTGTGTGTATACGAGGGCAGACAGCACGTAGAAGATCTCTGTACGTTCTCCTCAACTTTGCTGTGAACCTAAAACTGCTCTAAAAAATAAGGGTTATTCATAAATTTTAAAAAGCTTTAATACCCCATTTCTGGAACTGAAAAGAAACTTAAAAAAAAGACAAGTGAAGAATACTGAAAATGGAAATGTAATCAGTGGGAATGAATCCTTAAGCAACCTGGGGGTGGTAAGGTGGGTGGAGGGCGGGAGTGAGGTGGGTGGGGGGTGCGGGATGGGGGTGGGGGGAAGTGGGTAGAGGGTAGGGGGGTGAGGTGGATGGAGGATGAGGGATAGAGGGGGGGGGTAAGGTGGGAGGAGGGTGGAGGTCAGGTGGGTGGGGCTGTGGGGTCAGCTGTGTGGAGGGTGAGGTAAGTGGAGGGTGAGGGGACAGGAGGTGGTGGATGGGAGGGTGAGGTGGGAGGTGAGACAGATGGAGGGTAGGGAGTGAGATAGGTGAAGGGTGGGGGCTGAGGTGGGTGGAGGGTGGGAGGTGGGAGGTGGATAGCAGGGAAGGAACCAGGTAAAAGGTTTGGGATTATTTGATACCGCTTACAGACTCTTTTGGAAAAACGTTCTTACTATATTACTGATAGATGTAGATGTAGAGCACATTCAAGCTCTTGATCTGTATCCAGATCCTGAGTACACATTAGACGGAGCTCAGACGAGCACTGCTTTCCTTGTGCAATCATGACAGCAGCATAGGCATGGGCTGCAGAATAACCCTACATCTCTCTTACCACACATTATCCCAGCTGATAAAACTTTCTCGACTGGATATGTAACAACTGGGTTTTGAAATTCACAGCAAGTGTCAGTTACATTTACTGCTCATTAATTTAAAAACAAAGTCAAATATTTTATAAAAATAAGGCAAATACAAGTATACAAGCAAAACTCTGTATGATAAGGAAGGTCTTGCTTAAGCATTCAAAATCTCTGTGGAATATTAACAAACACTTCTGTGCTCACTCTTTTTTTTATTAAATAATATACTTTTATCTTTATCTGTGAATGTTCATCCTAATTTCAACACAATATATAAATACTTGTAAGAGCTTATAACATTGGTTTTCAAAATTTATTTTCATTTATGTGACTCTATTATAGCCACATTTGTAATATTAAGAGTCAATATAGTCTATTGTGCAGTGGAGTTACTGGCATGGGGCATGTAAATCAAATACATGAACTCACTGTGTGAATGAATATCTGTGGGCTAAAATGAGAACAAAATAAAGCCAAAAGACATCTGTAATGTGATTCACCTTCCATCTTGAGTTTTATTTTAAAAATTGATTCTGGTATAACATCAACCCCTAGTTCAGAAAACAGTCTTGTAGGTAGGAAGCCTTAAATTCTTCAGCAGGGACAATGCATGTACCAGAATGTTCAGTCCCAATACAATTTCTAACAGTCTATGGCTTTCCTACACTGCCACCTTGTGGAAAATTCAGAGAAGACAATCAGACGGGGGGGGGGGGGGAAGCATAACTTGATAGAAACGCCCGCACCACCCACACTCCCCCGCCCCCCAACAGTTGATTTTGCATTATTTAGTACAGTACATGCATTTTCACAGAAGCTCAAATCAAATGGTTTCAGAATGTATGTATCTGTAATGATTTGGCATTTTGGAATTTTTCACTGTGCATTCTGAGTAACTGAAAACTGACTGATGTTCCATTCTCGATTAACGTAAAAAAAAAAAAATCAGCTTCATGTGAACTTGGATTCCTTTTCAACGTGTTCACTCAATGTGTTCACTGTGTTTCCAAATGAGAATTTATGTAAAGCTCTGGACAAATGTAAGAAGTAACTGAGGGAGTGCAGGAGGCAATAAACTAGAATTAAATCTTATCTGAGAGGAGACTGAGGTCAGAGATCACCCAAACACTCACCTATTCCCATGGTCCAAACTCAATCCAGAGAACTATCATAATTTTTATACAAGTGATAACTGAAATAGCACAAGAAACAAGGGACTTTTCACAAGATGTCATTAACAATTTGCTCAAGATTTTAAAAAATATATAGTGTTTTCTGGTAGTACAAGACATTAGAGGATTATGAGTTGAGTTTTTCCACATGTTGATTGCTGGAATGTTTGTTTTTAAGAGTTTGCAAATAAATTTTATTTTCCTGCTGGTTTGATATAAATCATGTTTTACATTGGAAACAATGATCCATCTATAAAAAAAATGCGTAATTGGTGCTTTGAGAAATAAGTGTAGTTGTGTTTCCCTATTCACTGCTCTTGTTTCAAATACCTCTCCTTTCCTTATGGGATCTTTTTTCTAGATGAGTTCTAATCACCAAGAATCTTTGCCCTTCTCAAAAATCTTCCTCAGTTAAAAATTCTAAAATGTTTGTAAAAAAATCCTTACAATTCAATAATAACAAGATAAATAACCTAATTTAAAAAGCAAAGAATCTAAACAGTTCTCCAAAGAATGGACACAAATAGCCAATAAGCATGTGAAAAAGGGAAAAAGTAATCAAAGCCACAATGAGATACCACTTTGTACCTACTGGAATAGTTATAATCAAACAGATACACAAGTGTTGCGAAGGGTCCAGAGAAACTGGAGCTCTCACACATTGCTGGTGGAAATGTAAAATGGTACAGCCACTCTGGAAAGCAGTTTTGCAGTTCCTCAAAAACTGTGACTGTTACCATTTGACCCAGCAATGCCAGTCCTACATATATTCCCAAGAGAATTAAAAACCTATTTCCACGGGGCGCCTGGGTGGCTCAGTAGGTTAAAGCCTCTGCCTTTGGCTCAGGTCATGATCCCAGCGTCCTGGGATCGAGCCCCGCATCCGGCTCTCTGCTCAGTGCACAGCCTGCTTCCCTTCCTCTCTCTCTGCCTGCCTCTCTGTCTACTTGTGATCTCTGTCAAATAAATAAATAAAATCTTTAAAAAAAAAAAAAACTATTTCCACATGAAAACTTGTTCATAAATGTTTACAGCAGCATTTGTCAGGAAAGCCAAAAAAGCAGAAACAATCCATCAACTAATAAGTGGCAAAACAGAATGTGGTTCATCCACATAGTGGAATATTATTTGGCCATCCAAAGGAACAGAATGCTGAGACACACTACAGTGTGGATATACGATGTATCTTGGAATATTATGCCCAGTGAAAGAAGCCAGACACAGAAGAACAAATACTACATGGTTCCCTTAACAGCAAGTGGCCAGGATAGGTCAAGCCTGAGACAGAAAGTAAATTAGTGGTTGACAAGGGCTGGCAGTGGCAGAAATGGGGGCGACTGCTGCCATTAGGCCTGGCACATTTCTTTGGAGCGATAGAATGTTCTGGAATTAGATGATGGCAGTGACTGCACAGCTTCATAAATATATACAACTGGCTCTTTGCCAAGTGATCTGCAAACCTATTTCCCCCTCTGTGGACTGTCTTTTCCCCTTCTTGATGGTGTCTCTTGAGGCACACAGTTAAGTTTGCTAAGTCCAGTCAATCTAGTTTTACTTTGGTTACTTGTATTTTTGGATACTTGTATTTTCAGTGTCATATCAATACAATCCATCTTAATTCACAAATATTGTCTTGGACTCCGAACAACAATAGACATAACCACAGCACTGCAGAGAATCTGTATCACAGTATCTAGTCTGCATCCAGTCAGACGCAGACTGGGGTCAGGGTGCACAGTCTTCATCAGCACTCTATACTTCCTTCCTTAGCACATGCTGTTCCCTCCCGGCACCTGGAACAGTGATCCTTCTACCAGAGTGAGCGACTGCCTCACAGAGCTACAACTGACTCCCGAGTGTGTTGAGACATTTGTTTAGGCATTAGAAATTCACAATAACCACCTAAAAGTAGCTGAAAGCAAATGCAGTCTTTAAAGGCGTCACGCCAGGCAGACAGTCTTAATCAGAGGAAGTCAAGGCCTTACTTGCATTAGCCAAACAGCAGGTGGGATAGGGTTTCCAGGTGCCATATTTTAAGGAAACTCAAAAATAGGAATGTAACCAGATGCTGCTGGACAGGACAGTGAGGAGGCTAAAGACCACAGAAGATACTTCCTACAAGAAAAGAGGCGTGGAAGACACAAGGATTGTCCTTACCCAGCCAAAGGGCTGCCATGTGGGAAACTTGCATTGTTGCCAGGATGAGAAGAGGGGCTCTCAGAGCAGAATTTATAGAGATAGTGACTCTGAATTCGATATAAAGAGCAATGCCTCGCTCAAGGAGGGGCCAATACCTATGACCGAATACAAGAATGAATGAACACACGCAAGGACGCAAAGTAGCAAATGTTGTCCACAGAATTAATGAGTTCCTTGTTTCTGGAAATAAGCAGAAGGTGGTGGAAAGAATTCCCAGAGGAGGCATAATAAAGGCGGGCGGGACAGAAAAGTGAATGTATTTATCTCTTGACCCAGAACAAATACTGGTAACAAGCTTGCGCGTTAGACGTCTTTATCCTGACTGCTGTGTCGGATGAAGAAACAGACTTAAAAGGATTGTGAGTCTTATCCGGGACTACGCAGCAAGTCAGGTTTGATTTGAAGTTTGCCCCCAGAACACGTATCTTTCCATCTCAGCCAACTCTCGTGAGTAAACCCTGAGGTTCTTGTGAACTCCAAGATTCTGTGCTCCTAGGACATTTCTGACAGTCATTAAATAACAAAACACTATTTCCTACCTTTTCAAAATAGAAAACCTGAGTTGTCTGCCAAAGCTGAGACAAGACAGGAACATCGTCTCCAGAAATGCACAATGACTCTGAAGTGTGGTTACTGCGCGGGCTTCTCCACTCTAATTCTCACATTAACTACTGCTTTATCATCATATCTAATTGAAAATAACTTCTGATATGCCAGGTTTTTCTCCTCCAAAGTTACATACATGCGCATGTGATCTTGAGAAGGTGAGGCCGGGGCGAGGCTGGGATGGGCAAACACGAAAACAGAACAAAACAAAACACCCCCAAACTCTCCTTTCTGAAAAAATGGGCTCCCAACTGTGCCAGCCATGAGGCCTCCTTTTGAAGGACAGGATACGAGGCTCCTACTGCAATTCTCCCAACTTCCTCCTCCTCGACTGTATCCCTATGAGCACCTACACTAGTTCCTGATGTTCCAGCATCTGATGCTCTGTTTCTTCCATTAAAGCCATAAAAAGCCTAGTCTAAAATGCTAGGTAGGGGGAGGAAGATGGCTAATGTGAACGGGTGAGCCATTTGCAGCCATTAATGACCTCATGGTGATGGGTCTATTAGATTAAGGGTGTGGCGGCAGGGGAGCACATTTTAAGAGAGGAAGACCAAGTAAGTCCTGAGAACCACACCTCCAGGGTCTTGAGCAGCCAGAAATAACTACTCAGGGAAGGAACTGCTAAAGAGTAACAATGTGCTCTCCATTATTCACTCTGAGGAAAACTGTAGCAGAGCTATGGGTGGGATCTTTCCCTGATAACACTTTGCTTCTCATTCCCCTCAAGAGCAAACGACCTGGTCCCTTGCGCTGGGAGTGAGAGAGAGACACAAGCATAGAAATGAGGAAAACCCCTTTGGCCCTGCCACAGAATGAGCGTGATTCCCAAGTCCCCCCCACATCAAGTGAGCGGGAGTCTATCATGCCCTCCGAAGGCCTCAGGATCTTGAGGATGTGGGAACCCTTCTGATTCTAGTGTCAAAAATTGTATTTTTTTTTCTCATAACACCATCCTCAAAAACAAACCAACTAACTCCATGAAAGAAACAAAGATCTATTCCCAAGCTGGAGGGAAAATCAGCATTATTGAAACAGAGAGATGACAGGTTATCTAAGTGCTTTTCCAGGCTCATTTTGACATGCCTTGGCTTGTAGCTCTTAGCCACTGAGTAGGATGTGACGCTCTCATAAAGACGATTCAATGTGCTACAATCTGTTGTTCCAAATTCCCCTTAAAACACACACACACACACACACACACACACACACACACACACACACAAACACGTGTTATAATACATTGGTTTGAGAACATAGAGTTGGGGTTGGGAAACCCTGAAACCAGGTACCCTGGGAGCTAAATGGTAAACCCTATAAGCCTCAGGGATGCCACCTAATCTGGGGTAAGAACACAGTAGACAGAGGTAGCACCCTGGGGTGAAGATTTAAGTTCTGGATCTGACTCTGACCATAACTTGCTGAGCGGCTTGGACTGGATACTACACGTCTCTGGGCTGTAGTTCATTTCTCCATGAAATAAGAACATTGGCTCCAGTGATCTTCTCCGAAGTTCTCACAGCTCTGATGCTTCATGATTATACTTTAATTTTGTCCTAAATTCCCAACTTAGTTGGATATCCCTCCTTCCAGCAGATGAATAAACTGTGTGAAAACCTAAACAAATTGTAGCAAAGTTTACTTCCCTGAAAAAATTCAGTTAATTAACACATTCCACATACAGCGTTTTTCAATCTGTACAAAATTCATTTCCCTATGCCCTTCCCTGCTGAGGGCCCCCAGGAAACGTTGTATGTATGTTAACAAAGACTCAAGCTGTCAGCTGGTATTCACAAGCTTGGCTGCTCCAACAATGTATGCAAAATAAAACAAAACAAAACAAATTAAAAATGAAACAAAATTCAGGGTGAGTGGGAGGAAGAGAAAGAGAGTTACAACTTTATCTATATTCACCTGCTTGTCCTTGACTTTGTGTGGAGTTCCACCAACCTGAAGCTTGGGACCAGCTGCACCAGATTACTTGGGGTGGGGGGTGGGCTGGGAACCAACGCAGATTCCTGAGCTGCTCATCCAAAGATCCCCTGACTCTCAAGAAGTGGGGATGGGGAATTTGCCTTTCACCTTGCTCCCTGGGGATTCCTTTGCACCATAGGAGAGGTCCCAATGTTTGAGGGACTAAGTGGTAAAAAGGAACCTGAATTTATTCCAGCAGCCTAAATGAATGTAGCACATACATTGTAGGAGTCTGGCAGATTGCCTCACCAATTGGAACCAATATTAGAGACAGTGAACATGAAAAAATTAAAAAGAAATGGTTCTCTACAAACTGGATTTAAAATAATATGGCTTTTGAGAAGCCCGTGCGACATTCGTGTGGCACTCAGGAGACAGATTTGAGTTGGTAGTGTGGATTTAGGGTTTACTGCCTATAGGCAGGAAGGTGGGGAAGAGGGATGGGTCCAAGCCACTCAGCAAGTTATGGTCAGAGTCAGAAGACAGGAAAAATTTTAGTAAAGATATTCACCAAAACATTAATAGTAGCCATGTCTAGGTAGTAAAAGGAATTGTGGAAAACTTCTATTCTCTTTATAATATCGCTACTCTTACATTGTTTGAATTTGCTTTTCAATGAGCATTACTATTTTTGTAATCGTTAATCAAATTATCCCATGCCTGATATTACAGAGATCAGAAAAATTGCTGCAAATAGCCTGGAAACAAATAACTTCTTGAGAACTTAAAATCCAGGATTGCAATACGAGCATACCTAAAAAACAAACAAACAAACAAACTTCCTAAATCAAAGCATGAGTTTTATTAAGGCACCGTGAATTAATATACAGTGAAACCTCAAATTCATGTTATCAAAAGATTCTTTTTCCCTCTATATCTTTTGCTAATAAATGAAGTTTCTACAGTTGAATCTCTGCTTCCTAAATTTAGCATATTTCTTTCAGAAATGCTCTATGTAGATCCCTCACATGTACAACAGCAATTACGTCAGCAGAATTCCTATAAAAATCTTTTTGGTACTTAATTTATTCAGGTTTAGAAAGTAGTTACATCTAACATAAGTAAATAAAATATTTTACCAGTACAATAGAATCTCCATTATAAATTCCTTCCTGTGTTCTTTTGCTATTTGCAACACTCCCCCCTAGTGTCCAACTGGAGGAAAGGCATAGAGGTGGGGAAACAAAGGAGGAAACAAACAAAATGCTTAGACTGAAGCATTTTACCTGTGCGCCTGCGCGTTGGATTAGGGGAGGAAGCCGGGTGAGGATGGATCCTTGCCGTCTGATGGCCTAGATGAAATGCTTAGCTTTTTTCTGGCCTGCTTCTGATTCCTCACTAGGACCCCAAGACAGTGATGAAAGTGAAAAAAGTATTTTGCACAAGCCTTTCAAAAGTAACAAACCACAAACTTCCAAAATTGCCCAATCACATCGTTCAATGCTCACTTCGAACCGTAACTCCTTCATTTCAGCATCCCCAACGTTATCCATCACATTTCGCCCAATTTACTTCAAGTTAAAACATATCCCTTCTGGGAGAAATTGGACTAAAGAGATTAAAAATAAAAGCCTTTGAAATTTCAAGGAGAGTGCCCCAGTGTGATCCCAACAGACCCTGGGGGGACACAAAAGAGATGTCCCTCTTGGATTAGTACATCACGAAAGCTCTAATCTACAAAATTCTGATTTAATAGTGAGTCTACCTCATTCATTCGGCAAACACTTAGTTACTGATTCCCTGATGGGTGTCAGGCAAGGAGGCAGACACTGTTTACTTGGGGCCCACATCCATCTCAGCTGCACATACATCAGAATTAGCTCAACCAGGCATTTTACTGCCACATCTTAAGCCCTTGAACTCACCTTCAGGCCACCGGGGAGCCACCCCAATGCTGCTGCTGAACAGACATTTGTCATGAAAATGGCAGCATTCTTCATTTAAAAAATGATAAAAGATACATCTGTAGGTCAAATATTAACACTAATATTTCTGAATAGTGGGACTGTGTTTATTTTCTTTTGGTATTATATTTTTTTCTACTTTTACCTTATATCCATTTACTGTGCATGCCAAGTACTGAAATTCTGGCCAGTGATTACAGCACCAGAACTAAAATATGTAATCCTAACTAAAGAGCACCGAGTATTACTGAAGTTGAAAATGGGGAAATAACTCCAAAATCAATCTGCAAGCTTGTACATTTGAACCTCTTCACATGACCTAATACTTCTCAAAAAAAAAAAAAAGAAAGAAAAAAGAAACAAAAAAAAAAGAAGGTTAAAACTAAATAAAAGGAGAGACGAATTGGACTATTAACATTTAAAAACACAAATCATTTCCTACTCGCCCTCTTTTTTTTTCACATTTCAATCTAGTGATTTTATTTTTTTTTAATATTTTATTTATTTATATATTTGATACGGAGAGATCACAAGTAGGCAGAGAGGCAGGCAGAGAGAGAGAGAGAGAGAGAGAGGAGGAAGCAGGCGCCCTGCTGAGCAGAGAGCCCGACTCGGGGCTTGATCCCAGGACCCTGAGATCATGACCTGAGCCAAAGGCAGAGGCTTAACCCACTCAGCCCCCCAAGCACCCCTCAATCTACTGATTTTAGTCATAACTCATGTTTCCTCTGAAACACGGGGCTTTCCTCCCAAGGGGTTTGGAATATTAACCAAATGGCATTTCATTGCTAATTTATGATTCGTCACTAGAGGGCATGGTAGTCCTTTTTTTCTTTTTAAATAAGTTTTTTTTTTTTTTTTTTTAAGTTGCTCAGAAAAAACATTCTTATTTTTTCCTTAATGAGTTTAACATATATTTAAGCTTTGAAACGTGACTATGTCATAAAGGTCATGTGCTATCAGGACCTTCTAATTTTCTGCATTGATTTGGTTGTAGTTATTTTGTAGTTATGCCAACCAAATCCAGTACATTGTTGATAAATTAAATCTCATCATATATAAGGTTTTCTAGCATTTACACTGTTTTGAAAATGAAACTCTCCTGTGAGTATCACAATGATATAGCTTGAAAGTGAGAGTATGGTAAGAGCAAGTCTGTTTAGAGAACTAGTTTTTTCTTTAATAAACTTGATTTTCAAGTAATTTTGAAGTAGAACACGGTGGCCCAGATTATAAGAAAAAATTCATTTGTAATTCTGTGTTTAGGAAAAAGGTAACACTTGGTGCTTGGCACAAACTAGGATCACAATAACTAAATTAATAATTCAGCTGAAATTACTGATTTAAAGAAAATTCAGTGGTGTGTCCTTTCTACCTTACTGCAAAATGAAAATTGAAATTCAGATGTAACCACCACTCCTGGTTTTACAAGTCTCACTGTCAAACAGCAGGATTCACACATCATCAAGCACAATTTCATAAGTTACTACAATAACAGCTTCAAACAAGAATTTCTGGATAACTTCCAATCGAAACAGTAACCTAAACAATGCACCAAATTTCTCAAGCCTTGTGGCCCACCAGGTTATCAGAGAAATTTCTAAGGGGCTGATGCAAGGTTAGCTACATCTTGTTTACCAGGCTTGTCAGCAATAGATTTCATAAGTAACAAAAATATGGACACTGGGAAGGGGAGGGAACACAAATCCAGAAAGCTAATGTGTTTTCTAACTGCCCGAGGCAAACACAGACATTTATCCTCAACATTTTTCTCTATTAGTGCTGCTCTTGAAATTACAACCTGTTTGTTCAGAGGAACAAGGAGGAAGGGAAAGCAGAGGCAATCAGGACCTGCTATAAATACCCAAGGAGAGCACAGCAAGCCCCGTGCCTGGATGCTTTGATGTCTTGGTGCTCTTGACTACAACAACTAGCCATTTGGAATTTTAAACCATGGAGGGTTTTGTATTTCTCAACCATGAAGAGGTATATTTTAAGGAGCAATTTTTCTTGCCTGTGGTGAGGGAAAACACTCCCAGGAAGCAAATACCTCATCCATCAGAATGGAATGCATCCATCCAACGCCAACTGAATTTGAGAGAACTGCATCACTTGGGGCATCTCCAAGACTTAAGCAGCTTGAGTCAATCCATAGTACTAATTCTGGGCAGCCCCTGATATGCTCTGTGTGCTCCTCTACCCTCTCCATCTTTTCACAGCTACAATTAGTGTGAATTCATAGGAGTTCCCAGTCTGTAGATGAATTCAAGGTTTAGAGACTTGGGGGTGGGGGCTTCTTTGGGTTTGGAATGACGTTTGGAATGGGTTTGGTGGGAGCTTTATCAAAACATTTTATTCTCCTTTCTCTCCCTCATTTGTTCTTTTGAGCTTTTCTACACAGCCAAGGTAACATGTGCAGGCTCTCGAGTTTGATCCTGCTTTTTCAAATAGCAATGGCAAGGTTGTCTTAAAAACATCTTCAACTTCAAAGGTTAATCTGGGGGCTTCTCTATGGGAACGAGACTAGGCTACTGTAAGGTATTTTTTTAATTAATTAATTAAGACAAATGAAACCTTGCTCAAAACTACGATAACCAATGAAAACACCTTTGAAAAAAGTCATAAGATGGTACCCAAAAGGTGTTTGGAGGTAAAGTGCCATTTGAGATGAATGTACTTAATGATTTAGTCATTCTGTTTGATCCTTGGGTTACACTGGGTCTTCTATGTGAGAAGCTCTGCGGAAGCAGGAAGTCGGCTTAAAATACAAACCCACACGGGTTAGCAAAGGTGATTGGAAACAAATCCCACAAGTGACAGGAAATGCCGGGGGAGTGTGAGACTGGGTGCTGTCCCAGTGCCCACGGTGCTGCCAAAATGCCGCCCAGCCACATCACAGGTGGCCAGGCGCCATGCTTCCTGCAGGAGGGAAAAGGGAGATGTGTGTGTTCAAAGACTAGAGGGCTTCCCCTAGGCAGAAGAGACCAGGAAGAAAATGAGGCGTTTTACTTTAAAGCACTCTAAAAATGTCACCGCCTGTGACCCAGGGGGGATCGTGACAAAGGGAGAGCAGAGACCAAGTATCAGCATGAGGGTGGGGTAGGTGGGGGGAGGGGACGGTGCCAGTACAGGAAAGGCAAAAACAGAAGCATTTCTGTCACTGGTGGAGAAGTTAATTCACCCCAAGGAAACATAATTTTTGAAGGATCCTCAAGTTCACGTTTTCCCTCTTTAAGAGGAGAAAAGCCTTTTCCTCTCCAGGAGCAGCCCCTCAGTTCCTGTCATCTGCATAAACAGAAACAAATGAGCTCTGCCCGTGAAACTGAGGCAGCTGGGAATTCCAAAGTCACTGTGAGACTAGGTGTCCCCTGGGCCGAATACATCATGCACACATTTTCGCATTTTATGCCAAAAATGGACAGTCACATTTGTTTCTGACCTTGATTTAAAAGTAGGATTCTGCCATCCAGTTTATTCCTGTGATTGCAATGAGGGCTTCCTGGCACGGTGGGGAGGGGTGAGGCTAGGGGCACCAGGACCTACGCACGCACGCAACCCTGCTAGAGGACTGAACCTGGCCGGCTCCTGAACTTTTAAAAATTAGGGAGCGATGAGATGACTTGAAGAAACTTTACCATCTCTGAAGCTGTTATGATTTTGTTCTCCTTAGAGGAATGGTATTAACAGATACGGGAGACCTCTGAAACTCACACGGGGCTCTGTAAATGAAGCAGGGGCAGGTGGGTCCCCACCCTGCCAGAGGAGATGCCCCTGCCACTCTTCACAAAGTCCCGCTCATTCCCAGCAGAGGAGTGTACACAGGACTCCGTTCCACGTTCCATGCACCGGGGGAACTGGGAGAAGACAGGAGGGAAATGCCCCCTGCAGCTGCTAGTCAGAGACCACACCGCTGTCAACCTCGAAGCCTGGGCACAAACGGCCAGGCTCCTCGCCTGAAAGACCAGTGAGATTCTCAATGCTTCCGGGGCTTGACAGAGAAACTCAGAACGCCAAACAAAATCCAAAATAATTACATGAAACTGCAGCACTCTGGAGAAACATAAAATGTCATCCTGGCATCTTCAGAATTTATTTCTTCATTAGAAAGGAAGGAAAATGAGGGCTCCAACATCTCTTTCCTCTGACTCAGACTGGAGCGTGTGAGAACTCCCCTGGCGGAGAAACAGACACGCAGGGAGGCCAGTGGATTCTTCTGACTGACATCTACTGGTGTTCCCTTTTCTCTTTTCCAAAGGATTTGACCTATTTACACAAATCATACATCTCCCTTCCTTCCTATTTGCCTCATGTGATAACCTGGTGGGGAAAGAACGGCTAAGTCTTAGTTACTCGCTTTTGTCTCTTTTCTCCACTCTTCTGTTTGGAAGTGACTGCCCATCGCCATGACCTCAACCTGCTAGTTGGGAAGAGCTGTGGCATTCTAGCATGGCTTATTTTGTGTTTACGGGAAGCAGCTTCCTGCCCTCTCAAGGAAGAGAGGAATTGATTACTAATTCCTTTGAAATATCTTCTTTGGAGCTGTGGCTCCTCTCCAACTAAGCAGACACAAGATTTATTGTAACCGATACTCACAGATTATTTGGAGATAATACTTTGGCCAATGGCTCCAACCTTGTTCCCTGACTCCCTGGATGCCTGACCTTTCCCCAAGACGCCAATGTGACTGAGGCACTGCCCTTTATCCTTTTATCCCTAGCAAATGCCTCCATATCAAAGGGTCAGGGCAAAGACTGAAAGCAAATTCCGGAGGAAGTTAGAGCCATGTGGACTAGTCTCTGAATGATCAAGTCTTGGCCCTACCTAGGGAGAGATCTCTGGGTATAAAAATGCTACAGAGCAATGCAGCAGCTAAAGCCTTATCCCAGGTCCCAGGAAAGTGCTATCTCTATCTCTACAGAAATATAACGAAGCCACATGTATTGTTACAATTGTCTAGCAGCCACATTAAAGAAGGAAAACTTCATTTGACCCTAAATACCTTACTATGAAATATTACTATTTTAACATTTCAATAGTTAATATTCATTTTTTTCTCCACTAAGTCTTAGAAACCTGGTGCTTTGTACTTCAAAATTCAGACAGCCATGTCTCAATGGCTCAACAAACACACGTGGCTATGGCTACCCTACTGGATGGTGCAGGTCTGGGACAGGAAATTCATCGGATTCAAGAAAACATGTGATACAGTGTTTAAGAATTAGTCTATCCAGGGGCCCCCGGGGTGGCTCAGTGGGTTAAGCTTATGCTTCGGCTCAGGTCATGATCTCAGGATCCTGGGATCAAGCCCCGCGCCGGGCTCTCTGCTCAGCAGGGAGCCTGCTTCCCTCCCCCTTTCTCTGTCTCCCTCTCTGCTAACTTGTGATCTCTGTCTGTCAAATAAATAAATAAAAATCTTAAAAAAAAAAAAAAGAATTAGTCTATCCAATCAGACTTTGGGCAAACTACTGACATTTCTAAGCCTCAGTGACCATCTATAAAACGGGTCTATTAATGGTACTTGCTTTACAGAGTTGTTGGCACAGAGGGAGGGCTCAATAAACATTGGTTATCCTTCTTCGATTTGTGCCTTTATCCAACTCAGTTTAAGAAATGTTTCCTGAGCATCTTCTGTGTACTAGGAGCTGTATTAGTCTGCTCATGCTGCGTTAACAACATCCCACAAACCGAGTGGCTCAAACAATACAATTCTATTTCTTAAAGTTCTAAAGGCAAAAAAGTCCAAGGTCAAGGTGTCGGCCAGCTAGGTTTCCGGTGAGAGCTCTCTTCCTGGCTTGCAGATGTCTGCCTTCTCACTATGTCCCCGTAGAACAGAGAGAAAGAACAAGCTCACTTTCTAGTGTCTCTTCTTATAAGGACACTAATATTATTGGATCAGGACCCCACCCTTAGGATGGTATTGGACCTTAATGACCTCATGATATGTCCTGTCTCTCCAAATATAGTCACACCGGGGGTTAAGGCTTCAACACATTCACTCTGGGAAACACCAGTCCAGAGCAGGTGCTGTGACATATAAGACAACTCTGCAGAATATAGCGTATTTCTTTGGTCTCAAAGAACCCCAAATCTACCAAGCTTATGACTATTTCCATAGTTAAGAATAGCCAGATCATGTTTAAGACGCTAAAAGAGGGGCAAAAACAATGTGCAACGGAGGTTCAGAGAAGGGGAAGATTCACTGGTGTGGGCTAAGAAAGAGAAAGAAAATGCTCTCCTTTGAGGCACTTGCCAATTTCCATGATGGAAACCCTCCTACTGTGGCTGAATTCAAGCTGCCAGAGCTTTACTGAATATTTAACCATCAGCACTGGGCTCTCTCTAGGCAGTGTGAGATAGCTTCAGTACATTCCTGGAGAAATTTCAACTTCAGGGAAGAAGAGTTAGCCAAGGAAGTGGGCTATCAGCCCAGCCTTGAAAGATAAGGAGGAGAGAAAAGTGAGTGTGAAGTGAGGGGGCAGGAGAAGTGGGGAAAATTAAGAGGGTGACATGCGAAGAAGTAAAAAAATAAGAAATCTTCTGGGGCCAGAGGGTAAGATGCTGTAGGGAATGTGGTAGGAAACAAATCTCTGGAAAGATCCAGCTCAGGATCAGCTCATGATCAGCTCCTAATGGCAACGGCATCCAAGGACAGGAGAGCAAAATGGGGGGCATTCCCAAAGGTCTCTGAGCCGGACAGTGACAAGAATAAAATGTAGCCCTTAACTGCTCATAAAATGCTCCTGTGAGGGGTAGCTCATTGTCCCCTAACACGAACCTGTGCAGCAGGAGACACTGCCACCCCAATAGTGGGTTGGACACAGAACAAGGTATGTCCACTGGGGCCTTCAGAATGGGATTTTCTTTGGAAGAAGGGTCTTTGCAATGTAATGAAGGTAGGGATCTTGAGATGAGATCGTCCTGGATTAGAGTGGGCTCTGCCTCCAGTGAAGAGCGTCCTTCCAAGGGACAGAAAAGGAGACATACGGAGACTCACAGAGGGAAAGGCCACATAAGGACAGAGGCAGAGATGGGAATGGTGGGACAATCGTCCAAGGCAGGCCAAGGGTCGCCAACAACCTCCTAGGAGAAAGGTGTGGAATGGATTCTCCCGCACAAGGGACCAAGCTTGCCAATGCCGTTATTTCCAACTTCTTGCCTGCAGGACTGGGAGAGAATAAATTTGTGTTGTTTAAGCCACCCACTCTGTGGTAATTTGTTACAGCAGCCCTAGGAAACGCCTAAAACCTCTGAAAGGAGAGAAGTGTTAAGTTAAAGCTGCAGAGAGGTGAGATTATTTGTCTGAAACCACTGGTCTAGAACTCGGTGAGGCTGGAACTGGGCCCCACGTATCTGGGCCACTGGTCTAGTGCGCTGCCTGTTGTTTGACAAGGCCTCGCCTTCCACAGGAAACACAGGGGTCCAGGAACGTCCAAAAGCTGCACGAGAGGATAGGGAGAAGCAAGAGGGAAACTTCACCCTCTGCCCAGAATACTGAATCACGCTTTTGTTCTGGTCTTTTCCGTATGTCCCCAATTGCTTGTACGCATGACTGTGTTTCTAAGCACCCAGACCTGGGCCATCTGCGGGTTCCTCGGCAGGATTAGTTGGCCTTGTGGTGTCCTGGGCCTTCGGGCGCTCCAAGTGCAGCTGTCTCTGGGCTGTTTGTTCTCCCAGCTCACACTCTGCTAGTGTGTGTGGAGTCAACCCTTAGCCTTGCCTGAGAGAGAGAAGTCGCTTAAGGAATAGAGTGATTTTTGCCATCACTGAAGGATCTGACAAGTATTCCCCAAGGGTCTCTACCATCTTCTAGGCCACTGAACACACACTGGGGGCCCAGTGGCAAGGTCGCACTGGAAAACTGAGCGGAGTCTCACCAGTGCACAGGTGTCAATTAGACCCTCTCTGTCTTGCTTCATAAACTCTGCCCAAGGACTTTGTCTTCTAGGGAGGAAAACAAAAACAGCCTGGCACATTCCTGCAAATTCACTGACCATGTTCTCTTTAAACTTGAAATCTTGCAAGGTGTGGGGTAAGAGAGGGGACATCTATCCCCTAGCAGAGCACAGCGCGAGCCTGCAGAATGGACAGATCAATCACTGTGACACTTTTAGCTACCTTCTTCCAGGGACAAACTTCAAGGAACTGTTTCCCAGCCGGTCACATTGCCAGAAATGTGCCCTTATTGATCTCCGCGCAACCACACGGCTGCAGCACCACGGATCGCCTATGTGGTTTCCTCCCAGCAACCAGTGGTGTTCCTTTGGGATGAAGGCCTGGCAGGGTACAAGCACGGCTGCTCACCGTCAGCAGCCACAATGAGGGGCACCTGGGTGGCTCAGTTGGTTAAGAGTCTGCCTTCAGCTCAGGTCATGATCTCGGGTTCTGGGATGGAGTCCTACATCCGGCTCCCTACCCAGAGGGGAGTCTGCTTCTCCCTCTGCCTCTGCCCCCACCCCCACCCCGCCCAGCTTGTGCTCTCTCTCGAATAAATAAAATCCTAAAAAAAAGAGCCACACTGATCTTGTTCTTCCAACGAGGTCTCTGGTGTGCACTGAAAATAACATCAGGCAGCCCAGAATTTTCTCTCTTGGCGCACAAGACTCTCCCATAGACACAGACAATCTGACGGTAGCACCAACAAGAAGGGGCAACCTAGAGCCTGGGGAGAGGAATGTAGGAATGGCAAAGCCACTCCAAAGTAATAAAGCAATGGCAAAAGAAACAAAAGCAGTGAAAACAACCCTCAGGGAAAAATCACCCATTATACTCTTTTAGTGTTCTGGATACTCTATCGCCAATGAAATGAAGAGGGACCTTAGGGAATATTCATCCTGCCTGCCAGGTCTTGAAAGTCTTAAAAGGACGGAGAGCCCTTGTAATGAGCCTGCCTAACACCACTGAAGAGTGATGCGTGCCAAATATAACTCACAAAGTGAGTTTTCTGATTGTAAGTTCTTCAGAATTTTATAAAGATACCCAGAAAGTCAAGCTCAATTTGATTATACAGGGTTTTATTTTTTTAATGAGTATTTTTTTAATAACATTAAAAAATACTTTTGATCTAAATTACATACAGGTTGCCCACAGAATTTGGATATCTCCTTTTAACTTGTCCTTTTACAGGGTTTTTTTTTTGGCGGGGGGGCGGGGAGGAGGTTTCTTACAGGACTACTGGAAAGCTTAACATAAGCTGAATGAATTCAAGAAATTCACATGTTCACAGCTTTGGGGAGGGGATGGCTTCACATATCCCTGGACACAAACCACCTGGACACATTCCCGCGGCACCGGGGACCTGAGGACATGTCAGTGAGAGGTCTGTTCCATAGCACACAGCAGCAGGGCGGAAAAAACTCGGCAAGTCAATTTTGTCGTTGGCCTCAAAGAAAAGGTAACTTAGGAATAGGATCTCTAGAGGAAATGGCATAGCAGAGCACTTTTAGAAACCCAAAGATTTGAATTAGAATCTTGGCTCCAGCATTTGCTTGCTGTGAAAACCTGGGTGAAGTGCTCAGCCTCAGAGTCTGCCTCACTCCTACATCAAGTTCATTAGTAACATGGAAGCTACAAAGTAGTTGTGGAGACTGAACACACACACACACACACACACACACATTCGCACACGCGCGCGCACGCCCGGCAGAATGCCGACATGCGGCAGGCGCTCCCTTCCCTCCCTGCCCCCCCATCCCCCTCTCCCGCCCACAGCGTTTTGCAGATACTTTCTGGAGAATAAAAACCTCTGACCCATTTCCATAAACCATTCCAACTCCTTCAAGTTAAGAGTTTGCGCTTTAATTTGAATACATTTTCCAGCCATTTAAATTGTTCTCGTGATGTTCTGTTCTCAAAGGAAATGAAAATATATCTCCAGTTATCTCTCTGTAAGTGCCGCTACCAAATTCCCCATGTCTTAGAGACTGCAAAGAAAAACAGTAAAAGGCCTTGGGATTTGGATGGGATCTAGAAGACATCAAGAACAATGGCAAATAAATGTCTGAGAAAGTTGAACTCCCCTTCACATTTTCCCTTGTTTTCCACTTTATTCTGACGGACGGTGGACCTTTTGTGACGCTAGACCCAACCAACAAGAAACAGAAAAAGAAAATTAAACGGGAATTTCCCAGGTTGTTCTTGTTTCTGAAGTAGTTATAATTCTGAAATTTTACACCTAAATATTAGCAATTACCTGGGATATTCCCATTAGCAGGAATTTATAAGAATCTGGTTATCTGGTTATTATTGGTAACCAGACACTGCAAACAAATGAAATATAAATTTATAGCCAGACTGAACATGACTGGTTTATGGGTTTCTCATCATTTATGTCTAACAATGAATCAAACAGCTGGCACGTTTTCTTTCTAACATGCAAAACTCGGTCTTTTTAAAGCCATCTTTTAATCTACCACGCTCTTCCCTTCTATTTTGAAAGTGTGGATTTAAATTCACAAGAAACTGGATGCATCCTTTGTATTTTCGTTCCATCTACAAAATTATAATAGCGGTTGGAATTATAACTACTGAACTGTCATGCTGATTCAGAGTAGAAATCTCTCAAGGACTGTATCTTTTGATAACCTCATCCTCGGTCCTCTCTGACATTAAAATGTTGTTTTCTATATGCTGCAAAATGAGAGGGGGAGAAAAAGCACAATCCACAGAAAGCCAGTAGAAGCACAATCTAGAATGACACTTTTTTCCTTCTTTTTTTCCTATCCACAGAATGCCCTGAGACTCTTTCCTTCAGTTTCTATTAATGCCAGCACAGGCTCTTAGGATCTCTCACGGGTCTTGTGGCTTCAGAGGCCCCCCTTGAAATTGTAACCCCAACACTGATAAGGACAGGAAGAGCACTTCCTTTATAACAGGGAAGAAGGCCAAGGAGGTTGGTTTACAGGATGGCCCCTGTCACAGAGAAGCCCCATTCAATGTGCTGGGATGAAAATAGGCCACCCTCTGGCTATCCTAAAGTAGGACATCCTGGGGTGATGTTTTTATTGAATACACAAAAATGGTTCCTCTGTTCTGTTGGACTCTACCTGAAAATCACAGATAAAGTAATCTCCTTCCATACTTGAAGTTGTCAGATTCACAAATAAGCTTGCTGGGCCTGACACACAATGGAAGGGGTTTTTACTAAGAAAATCGAGCCACAAAAGAATCCAATGTTAAGACAGTAAAACTTCATACATGTTCACAAATTATTTTTTAATCACTCAAAATATATTGAATACGTGGGAAGGGAAGGCCACATTCTTAAATTTGGAAAAGTTGTAATTGTAATAATTGTGAAAACTACCTTTCTGGATCATAATATGCAGCGTTAAGTAGTGTTCTTTGGTGTGTGTGTGTGTGTCTAAACATTTGTTGTGAAAATGTTTTTAAAGTAACCGTTTTCAAACAAAATTTTAATAAGAAACCCTCAATGCAGAGAACAGACAAGAGGTTTTTAATTATTAAGAAATATTTCATCAAATCTAATTTTTCTACTAAATTTGCTCACTCTAAAGTTGATTAATGAGAATAATGGGGTTACTAGATTTGCCTCCAAATTTCAAACTGAGCATTATGGATCATATCTGTTTCAGCATTCGAATTAGGTCCATGTTTTCTTTTGGGGTGTGCAGCACTGAAAAATGAGCAATTAATACTGACAAGCTGTTTCAAATAATACTGTTTAATTTTTTACTTTGGGTCAAGATATTTTGGGGTTAAACAGAGATGATGATATAAGCTTTATTCAAAGTATGTAAAAAAGAATTCAACCAGGCAACAGAAGTTAATGCACTGAGAGGCTCCAATGTGCTAACATTCTGTACTGCCTTGCAGTTATAAGTAACTTATAGTTGGTTACTTTAAAACCATTATGTCTATTGTTTAAACACAATTTAAAATGTATTCCCGAAGGCAGAGGCTTCAACCCATGGTCTCGGGGTCCTGGGATCGGGCCCCTTGTCGGGCTCTCTGCTCACCGGGGAGCCTGCTTCCTCCTCTCTCTCTGCCTGCCTCTCTGCCTACTTGTGGTCTCTGTCTGTCAAATAAATAAATAAAATCTTTTTAAAAAAAATTTTTTTTTAAATGTATTCCCTTTACTTTGCCTATAAATGTAAACCATTTGTCTACATCGCATTCCAAAATTACTTTGACTTCAATAAAACGTTAACTCTGATTTTAGTTCCATGCCTGCCTCATTATGTATCCTTCTGGTTCCCTACATTTGAAGCACTGTGACTCCATCAACAGGTTGTCCCTGTTGCAAGGTCCTTCTTGGCCTTCATCACGCAACGTCTGAACTCCAACTTGGCTGCTAGTTTAAGAACGAATTACTTCTTAGGTCTGATGGTGTCCATCCTCTTTCCACTCTAACTTTAAGAGTCACTCCTCTTGGGAGACATGATGATGATATATGTATGGCAAGAGCATATGCAAAAAGGTTTTTAAATAGTTTCCTCCTCGGGGCGCCTGGCCAGCTCAGCGGGAAGAGCATGCAACCCTTGATCTCGGGGTTGTGAGTTTGAGCCCCATGTTGGGTGTAGAGATTACTATAAAACAAACAAAACTTTAAAAAAATAAAAAAATAATAATAAATAGTTCCCTCCTCTTTCTATCTAAGTCCTCTTTGGTTAAAGGTGCTTCTGTCTTGGACCCTCCTAGGCATGCAATGCTAAGTCTTCACAGCTGGCTTGTCTCAGTGTATCATCTTTTTAAAATGTCATGCATGCAACATAATTTGGAGATCCATCTATATTCAAAGACTGAATCACTAATCCAATTAGTGGAGGACACCTGCCAGGGGTTCCTTCTGAGAGCAAACCCTCATTTCCTGAGTCTAACCAAGGAAGTAAATGCATGTCAGGAGTTGTCAAAAAATTCCAGTTAAGAGCCAAGCCACCAGTGCCCTCTGTGAATAAACAAAATTAGCTCACCTTCTCCAGGAGATTCTGATTTACTTCCTTGGAGTGAATCACTGTATTCCCCACCACTAGCCCAAAAGATCCCATGGAACTTTAGTTTCCATACCCTATGTTATAAAAACGATAGGGCTGTTTTCCCCCCTGAGTAAAAAAGTTAAAACACTGATCAATATTTTTTTCAGATACCTACACCCTAGCCCGATCCCACAGAGAGTGGAAACACACCCTTCCAGCAACAACCTCCATCTTCCAGCTGCCTCCCCCATGACTCACCCACCTGAAGAACCAGTGATCAAACTATAATGTGATAAGGTATAGGAATGAAAGTGACAGTTGTAATCTCGGCTACATGTCTGTCTCCTTACCCTGGGTCCCGTCCCTCTGACTCCTTACGTCGAGGCACTGTGATCTTCAACAGATGACCCTGCAGCGGGCTCGGGCATCACCCTGGCGCTCATCAGCCAACATCAACTCAGTCTAGCTGCAGCCCTTGCTTTAATCTGCTACCCAAGTTCCTCCAAAACTCAAGTCTTTCATTGTGAGAGTTAACTCAGGGATTGCCGTCTGACCCCAAAGCCCCATCTGTAGGTCTAGGTCTCTACTTTCTGCTGTCAGGTTCCTGGTGCTAACCAACCTCAGCCTACTGCCTTACCGCTCTCTACCACTAACTAGGATTCACTGACTCACTATGCTAATGTATACTGGATAACCGATATTGAAGGAAATGGGCAGAAAGGTAAGCCAGGTGAAACAGAAGCCTGAAATTTAAGGACTGACTTGCTAACAGGTTTTAAAAGTGTGTTTTTATCAGTTTTGTTCTCCTGTGGCATCTAGCAAGTTCCAGCAGTTTCTGCTATGTTAATGGAACCGAAGGAGGGCATCACCTCACATCATCCCTTAAGTCATAGGATAAAAAGATCATCAGTGTCTCCCTGAGGCAGGGAGGTGGCTAAGAAACAGGAAGGAAGGAGCACCGTGGTGAAGGCAAAATTGGGAGGAAAAGAGTGAGGGCCTCAGGGTGTCCTGCAGAGAATCTCCTCAAGGGTTCTGGTTTCTGTCTTATTATTTTAAAAAGGAGCTTTCCCTTCACATCTGCCTAATCTCTGTCCTCACTCTTCCTAGCCTGGTGAATCCTGCCAGCAACCGGTTCAGTCTGAGAGAGAGAATCAGTGGTGGAGTGAGGTGGGAGGCGGTGTCACATAGATGGGAGGATTTGATCCGGATCAGAAACAGGCTCAGTCGTGGGTCTCTTGTGCTCTTTCTAACGTGGTCTTAGGTAATAACCTCTCTCTATATTCTCACATACAGAAGAATACACAATCTTTTTCATAAAGTTATAAGGATTAAAAGAGGTAAGGGATAAAAAGTACCTTTGAAAATATCTAGTATGTGGCATGAACGAAAATCACTGGTTGCTATTATTTCCTATATGCAAAAATTTTCCAGGCAAGTTGTGCTATTCTGTGCAAAAATCATCTTCACTGAATTGGCACCCTATTGGTAAGGAAGGGAATTTCTTGGAAATGAAACTATACTCTCTTCTGTCATGTTCTCCCATTTCTAACTACTTTCTTCCAATGATCTCATATTGTTATCAAAGTAACTTGAGAAAATGAAATTTGCTAGCAGCCCACATGCTCCATATTCCATAATCATGTCCCATAACTCCCCTCAAAGGAAGATACAATTCAACATTTCTTAGGGTCCTACCACGTGTTTGGTACAGCTTAGGGCACTGTGAAGAAGAAGAAGATATTCACCCCCTCAAAAAAGGAGTTCATAGTCTAGAGAAAGAAAGAGGCAAATGCCAGCTGATTATGACATCACACACAACAGTTGTAGGTGACAACAGCTGTCCTGAGAAAATTCAACAAGAACCTGCTGGAGAAGGAGATTTGCTCTATCCTCTGGGAGAAGAGGAGATTAAAGCAGAAAGGTTATCTTTCCTTATGAACTTGTAATATTAATTTGGAGTACATGAAAGGGAAATAGAGGAAAATAAGCTTACCTAAAAATATCTGCCACATAGCAATGTGCGGTGTAAGGGACAGTAGCAGAAGAAAACTATTCAGCCAGACTTATATGAAACTCCCAGTTATTTCAGTGGAGTTTTGCCTGCATGAAGAAGGGAAACTGGTCTCATAGTTCAGGGTCTACGAGTAATGTAGTTAAAGTAAGAAGGACAGGTAAGTTATTCATATCCCCCCAAAACAGAGACTGTGGATATGCATTTCCTTTATCAAAGGGGATTGGATTGGCCTTAATGCTACTGGAGAGAAAAAAAAAAAAAAAGTAGATGACATATTTATTCTACTTAAAATAAGGGTGAGATTTTTTTTTTTTTTTTTAATGAAATAAAAGGCAGACTAAAAAGTACCACAAAATACAGGGATCAAAATGAGCAACGGTACCTATATCATAAAGAACCTAAGCTGAAAGAAAAATCCTTGGGATGACTGGTTTACAAGAACAAGCCTAGTCATTTTTTAAAGGACAGATGTGCTATATAAACAGTGTGAGATTCTGTCCCGGTGACATCTAATAGACTTTTAAATCACTTGGTCTCAGAGTTGAAAGTTTTTGCCAGTATTTTCAGTGTTTCCTTTACCTAAAAGCTGTCCACATCTGCAACAAACAGCACATCTGCCTGTCTCTTGCCATATACCTCACTGTCAGAGCCTGTAAGACCTGGTGAGATGAATGAATGAGGTACTGTGGACTCCTCCAGACCCTGCAGCTGTAGCTGGTTTTTACCCTTGCCTGGGACCCTCCTCTGCCTTCTTATAATCTGCTTTCAATGTTGAAGCACTGTTCTAGGCCTTTTCGCTTTCTGATTGCCGGCTTTGTCAGCTCTAATTAATGATGCATAATGATGATTCAAACTGTGTCCATAAAGCTTTCCCAGTCTTCATCGCCCAGAAAGTAAAATGCAGCCACTTTGTGGAATATGACCTTAAGTAACCCAAGTGATCTCGGACCATCACCCTGATTTTCCTCAGACTGTCCAGGTGAGGACATCTCCAGTAATTTATTGCTTTTGGCAACCTACACACTCTCTTGGACATGTTTCTAGTTGGTCTCTACAAACCCCCCTGCACCTGTCTCTGAAATATACAACACACCTGGTGGCAGGAGCGTCATAAGCAGAGCCAGGTATATGAGCCTGGGACCACAAGAAACCCTCCGCTTGAAAGGGCAGATGGCAGAATGATTTTATCACCAATACCCTGTGACATCTGAAACAAGGTCTGAAGAGAAAAGCCAGAGAAGAGCCTGTCACCAATTCCTTTGGGCCATCCACCTTGAAATCTGCTCTTCCTGAGCTTAGCTGTGTACTTGCTCTGAACAACTGTGATTTATCAAGAAAGGAACCTAAGAGCAGAAACACCTAAGCTGCTAATATGTAGGCAATCACTTCTCAGCAGGGGTGAACCTTCTGGGAAATAACTACATGTCTCCCAGAAGCACAGGCAATGATTCAGCAAACTAAAGAAGCCAGAAAAGCAATATTAAGAAAGCAAAAATCATTAGAAACTCAAGGAGAAAATATAACTTTGCATGGTACTTACCTAAGCAATTTAAAGGCACAAAAGGATCATTACCATAAAGTACTGTGTTGGAACAAAGAAACAAACACATCCGGTCCAGAAAAGGTATGGTTTTTGAGAATTACTTTAAAACAACAGCAATAACAACCATCACCACCACCAAACAAACAAACAAACAAAGCATATCTGGGTCATTTTGTCAGTTGTCCTAGTTGGATATGACCAATGCAAACTCTTAATTTTCACGGAATTAAAATTGGCAGCCACCCGGGGTGTAGGGAGCCGTTGTTCAAAATGCAATAGGAATCACGTAGTTTCAACAGAGACATCATCTCATTTTTCCTATATCCTTGAATATTTCTTAAAAAAAAAAATGAGTTGTCTCCTTGGGCACTTACATTAGATTGACTAGTGTTTTCAGGGCTTTCTGAAGGGCACTGTTCCAATTTTATCCCATTGAATTATCTATTTGTATTATTTGATACCTGTATGTTAAATTTACATTCTCACTAATATTTTGAAATGTCTAAGTAGCTAAAGGTGGAGGTGGGAGGGCAAATGTTTTCATTCTCCTGATTTTGAAAGTATTACAATTCCCAAAAAAACATACCCAGAGTCCGTATTGTCCAAAAGCCTAAGAATTTATTTTCTTTTCCATGTAAAGATGCCAATAAGACAATGTAAGAACAGCAAATTTGTAAGTATACATAATTACTCCAAAGTCTTACTAACACATAACTATGGCATAATACTACTAATTAGTGGGATATGGCTTTATAATGATAATACCACAGAGGTTTCTGAGTGACAAGAGACTGTAGAATTATTCTGGTCAAATATTCTCATTTTACAAAGACACGAGTTTTCAGGAAAGTTGTGGCTTCTAGTCATTGACCCGTCAGAAGCAGGGACACGATCTGAGCATGTGTCACAGAATTCTCCGTGCATGCCCATCTTTAACTGCACACAAATCCACCCTGAATGCTCTCACTGGTTTTTCATGTGTGACCCCTCCCTAGCATCACCTCCTTTCACTGCCTGCTAACATTTCATTAAAATGAAGGCCCTGGTTTCTGGCCCATTCCCTCATGGAGCAGGCATTCTTTCTCGGGTACTAAACCTAAGGAAACTCTTTTTCTCAAACCTGAACAAAAATCAGTGAGTGCTACTTCTTTACCCTGACAAACAATAATGAAAATAACACATGTTAATAATGTATGACAGTTATTAAAATAGTCACCATAAAAGTAACCAGATCAAAATGATAATTTCAGTGCACAGACTCATTGCTCATGGATAGGAATGTCTAAACATCTGTTATAGAGAATTTCACCTGCTGATGTTGTAGACACATTGACAAAGCAGGCATAATAAAGACTGTCAGCCCAGATGGGTCCAATGATACATCCTTTCAGGTGAACTCTGTGTATGTTAGACAGACTCAGGTAGGCTGCTTAGTCTAGGTATACACTCGGACTCCAGCACTCCATCAAAAATCGCAGCAAAAATGTCCTCAGGAAAAGGCTATCAGTGACTCGAGGCCAAGTTAATAACGGCAAATATAACTGTCATTCAAGTGGCTGAATATCAACACGGGTGTTCGAAAGGACTCCCTTGCAAGCTTAGACTGGGCAAGGTCAAGAATCATGCAATCCAATATCAATTCACACGTTTCAATCCTGACAGAGTAAAGAGATTGAAGTGAAAATAACCTCTTCTCACAATCTTCCCCCTTCTGTCCTCACCACACCAGTCCAAGCTGCCTACCTCGAAATGGAAGAGAAAAGGAGAGGTTCTTGAGAACACGGCTCAGATGTGAAAGAAGCACTCAGTGGTTTGGGTGCCCAAGGGAACTAAAGCGTTCTCAGAGAAGACCTAGATCTTTCCACCATTTTCATCTCGTTCTTCCCTTTTTTCCTGTAATACTCTAAATACGGTCTTACTAAGCAAGAAAAAATTAGGTTTTTAAAAGAGGTGGATGGTCACATCTGTTACTTCCTAGCCGGCTTTATAATCTGCCTACATAATAAACTCCATTGCTCTCTACCTTGGATGCACAATAAAATCACCAGGGGAGGCTTCTAAACACACCAATACCTGCACCCGTCCCCAGAGACTCTGCCTTCATTGGCTAGAGTGATGCCCCGGTATTGGCATTTTTTAAAAATCTTCCCAGATACCCACCACGTGATCTGAATGTGTAACCAAAGCTGAAAACTTCTGCCCTACATTTTTCCCTGAGGTTTCACAGCTAAGAAATTTCTCTTTTCTTTTGGCCTGGTTCCATAGATTTTCTTGAACCTTACATTTATGCCCATTAAGATTCATCTCGTTGATCCACTTTCCAAATCTGTCAAGAAGAATTTTTTGTCAAGAAGAATTCTGTTTACACTTTCTCCTGGCCACGGACAAAAATGGTGTTTAGGTCAAGGCCCAAGACAGAACCCTGTGGCATGTTTTTATAAAACTCCCTGTCATCTTTCGGTAGGATCATTCAACTGTTTGCCATTCTTTGTCTTCCTAAAATTTCTCCATCTCTCCCTTAAGAATACCAAGGGTGATCTTAGCCAACACAGACTGAATTTTCCTGATCTACCAGGCTAGCTACCCCATCAAAGGAGCAGCGAAGGAAATTCTGGCATGCCGGAACTCTTCTATTTCACTCTCAGCTGTAATAGTTTTATATCTTCCTTTAAGAAACTCCAAATACTCAAGAACTTTCCAGATTTGAGACAGTTGATTAGGAAGTATTCAGAAAGAAAGTCTTTTTTCTTTTTCTGAACCTAAATTTAATGAACATAATAAAATAGCCCCAATTCTTCCTCCTCTAGGAAGATTTTGTGTTTGGAGGAGAGTTCTCTGTGTATCCAGTGCTCCCTGGGGAGTGATGGCTTCATTCCATCAAGGAGACATTTTAATTCTCTGCTAGGGAATGAAAGATTCCTTCTTCTTGGCCAAGAAAGGCACTCCACTCTAACTTTAAAATGATCCAGAAACACAGAGAAGATTAGCTATTGCTTAACATGGAGAATTGATCTCCAGACTGCGTTAAACTTTGCACCTCCCATGTGGGAACTCTAGGTACTCACATTAAGGAAGAAACAGCTAAATGTCTACCAGGATATGATGATGCTAGAGGTTGCTAATTGGTGCTTTTGTCACCATACATTAGAACAGCCTGCACGTTGGATCTACTCAAGGGGGACACACAATCAGAATGACTTATTTGGGAAAGAAAAATTCTATATATGAAATTATTGAGGGTTTTTTCCTTCAGTTTTTACATTTTTAACTACAAACACTTTTGTTCGGTTCTAGCTTTAAAATGTGGTGCTTCAAATCAACAAATAGTTTTACCTTAAATAATTTTTCTGGAAACCAGTAATAGTGGACAATGACATAACGTCTAATATTACAAGATTTCTGCCATAATTTGTCAGATTCATAAAGTTTCGTTTTATGAGGGCAGGGAGATAGGCAGTCTTTTCTGACTAAAACTTCTTAAACATTATCTAAAAGTGATCCCCTCACAGAATGTACTGAGAACTACTATTTGCCAGTGTCTTTGTTTCTCTCCTTTAGCATATGAAGATAGGACATTTTTGTTCTTTCTTATCTTCAAAAACTAAGCGAATTATGCTTAACTCTCCTTGCTATTCCCCAATGTCAACTGCCTCATGGCAAATATTCAAAGTTACAACACAGATGTCACTTGTAATTTGGTTGCAATGTGTAGAACTAATTTTATACCCACAGTATTTAAAAATGCAAGATCTCCACCCTAAAACATTAAAAAAATATATAATGCTTTCAAAAACATTTCCTTCACTTGCTGCAGTCTGTTCTCTATCTAGAATTCAGTGAACCACACACTACATCTCTTGGGCTCTTCAAAGCAAATGGAAAAGAGCCCTATTTTCTTACCATGTTTCTATGGTAAACTAGAGTATCATGAGCAGTTCTTAATTTCCTACTGAGACCAGGATAGGAGTTTTACTAGTGAATTACAAAATTCCAAGAAGCATTTGAAGGAGCGTTTGTTTCCCTTGAGTCTAACAGGGAAAACACTCAGAATTTCTGGAGTCTATGTGGACCATGAAAATTCCTATATACCTGCACAAAACTGCAGGGCAATTTTTACGGTTTCCAAGTTACTTGGGATAACGTAAATCTACACCTACCTACTCGATGTCCAGTGAAATACATTCCTGACTAATCATCAGTCATTGTGTCCACAGGGCAGGAAACTGTTGAGTGCAGAGGAAAAGACATTGCTCTAGAAGAATTTAGGGTATAATTAAATGAAACTCAAATGAGCAAGAAAGTGAGATCAGAGGGAGAGAAAGAAATGAGGCTGCTTCTGCCCCTAGGCTAAATATGCCAGGATTCTATTAGAATGCAGGAATACTTCTTCTCAAATGAACTCTGGATTCTGGCATTCGACAGCAAAACTTGACAAAATGTTCTATAACAATGGAAAGGCATTTCATTTGGGAAGAGTCCAAATGTGTAGATTTAAGCTATTTTTGTGTGTGTGTGACTATATTAAAATCAAAATGTCAAGTAGAGCTGAAAGTGATCCTAGGGACCATCTCATCTGAATCCTTGTTTTGCAGTGTTGCTGAGTAATAATTCAAGGACTGATAGCAGCAGAGATGGAAGTTGGTTCTAGACAAGAGCTCTCACCCTTTCATCACACTGAGGGTCAGGTCATTCACTCTTTGGTCCTCTTGAATGCTTCTATAATTATATAAGAATACATGTATCCATTTATGTACAAGGTAAACCTAACAGAGGAAGACTGAGTTTGTTCAGGTAAGGTCTTTAGTTATCATAACCGTCTTCCAGTATCCAAAGGGCTACTTTTGGTGGAGGTGCTACATTCACTGTTTCTCTTCAGCTGAATTTTTCTGGCTCAAGAGAGGTCTTTCTAGGGATGACAAGTCAAAGAAGGACACATTTACTGAGCCCTCACCCTGTGCACCAAAACCACCCTAAACCACTTCACATATGTTGCCTTATTTCATTTTCACAACAGTTGTGGAATAGGCCCTATTATTCCACTGTAAAGATATGAGAATCCTTATCCACTGTTGATAGGAATATAAAATGGTGCATTTGCTTTAGAAAAGCCTGGGAGTTCCTCAAAAGATTCAGTACAGAATTATCACATGACCTCGCCATTCTACCCCTCAATATAAACCCAAAATAATTGAAAACATGTCCTTGGGCATGAAAGTTCACAGCAGTATATTTCTAAGAAGTAGAAACATTCGTGGAAACATCGGATGTCCATCAATTGATGAGATCAACAAAAGGTAGTACAGCCCGACAATGAAATATTATTCAGCCATTTAAAGAGTGAAGTACTGGGGCGCCTGGGTGGCTCAGTGGGTTAAAGCCTCTGCCTTCAGCTCAGGTCATGATCCCAAGGTCCTGGGATCGAGCCCCGCATCGGGCTCTCCGCTCAGCGGGGAGCCTGCTTACCTCTCTCTCTCTGCCTGCCTCTCGGCCTACTTGTGATCTCTCTCTCTCTCTGTCAAATAAATAAATAAAATCTTTAAAAAAAAAAAATAAAGAGTGAAGTACTGATACACACTGTAACGTGGATGAAACTGGAAAGCATTATGCTAGGTAAAGGAAACCAGGCACAAAAGGCCACAGAATGCATGATTCCCCTTATATGAAATGTCCAAAATAGAAAAACCTTCAGAGTCAGAAATTAGATCAGTGGTTGCCTAGGGGGATCATCATGAGATATATGGAGAAGTATGGTTCCATTCCTTACAAGAGTCCAACATTTTTTTTTTTTTTTAGATTTTATTTATTTATTTGACAAAGAGAGATCACAAGCAGGCAGAGAGACAGGCAGAGAGAGAGGAGAAAGCAGGCTCCCTGCTGAGCAGAGAGCCCGATGCGGGGCTCGATCCCAGGACCCTGGGATCATGACCTGAGCCGAAGGCAGAGGCTTTAACCCACTGAGCCACCCAGGCGCCCCTCATTCCTTACAAGATTTCAAAAGTAACTGCCAAACAAGTTTGTGTTGGTCACATTTAAGTACCAATTATCAGTGAATGTATATTTAGCCGTAGCCTGGCATTACTAATCTTTCTTGAGAATTTTTCACCTAAATATTTACAAGAAACTTTTAAAACACATATATTCAATTTTTGCATAGTTTGAGTAAAAATGGTCCAATTATTTTATATCATTTTTTAAACCAAAAGTATTCCCAGGAAATGTATCTATCCTATTGTTTCCTCATAGCAGAGAGAATAGGTATAGGAAAAGGAAACCAGTTTAGAAACAAAAATCAAATGATAATTTTATTCCTTCAAATTTTTAAAGGCTATTTGTTAATAAATAAGTTGGGGTAAGCTACGGAGTGGCAAATCCATGAGATAAACTAACTGAATTCACATATTACATGACACTGAAGTTAGTAACACAAAATTAAAGCAATTATAGATAAAATGGGAAATATATATAACACTTTTTATATATGTAATCCAACACTATATGTACTTAAAATGGATAATGCCCATAAGGTTGTAGAGAAACACAGTGAATTAAACAAAACAGATTTTTACATACTGTACTTCTGAAAGAAAAAGGAATAGCAATAATTTGGTTTTACTCGTTTAAGTATGGGTATCTGATATTCCACAAATGTGCATTTCAAGTAAAACAGCAAAACATCATCATATAGGTCAGACTGTCTCTCTTCCTAGTCAGTTCCCAGTCGTCCCCCAACCAATTTCTTGCTTACTATGCTTATCAATCCATCCACAGAACATTCTAGCCTGGTTCAAATCCTAGCTCTGCCACTTACCAGCTGGGTGAACTTTGGCAGATTTCTTTACCTTTTAAAATGGAGTTAAAGACAAAGCTGACATGAAGCTGAGAATAAATGGGATATCGCAGTTCAACTAAAGCACATGACACCTTCCGTGACTCAGTGAACACTGGTTAGTATTATTTTTTATTACATAAACATGCAATTTTTTTAATATTTTATTTATTTATTTGACAGAGAGAGATCACAAGTAGGCAGAGAGGCAGGCAGAGAGAGTGGGGGAAGCAGGCTCCCCCGCTAAACAGAGAGCCCCATGCAGGACTCGATCCCAGGACCCTGGGATCATGACCTGAGCTGAAGGCAGAGGCTTCAACCCACTGAGCCACCCAGGCACCTCTATAAACACGCAATCTTTAAAGATAATGCTACAATGGAATTCTAGACAGTCTTGTCTTGATCGATATTGTTTTTAATATTTCTTGGAGGTCATCATCCCATATACTACTATGAACTCACATTGAATGTGAGCCACAGTATTTCTTTTACAAATGTGTACTTTTATTACATTTAACATTGGGTATATTTAAAAACTGGCATAAACTCATTATCAAAGAGTCACATCCTTTCATTTACTAGCCTGGGAAAATACCTGTGCCAAAGTAACCAATTCTCGGACCTAAGCAGAGGTGACACCAATATGGGACTGGGACATGCTAGGCATTGAGCTTTACAAGCTAGATTGAAAAGTCACAGATAAATTCTATGATAACCTATTTATTCATGTGGAATTTCTTTCCCTAAGCTCTTACCTTTAGGCTTAGTGACACAGAAAAGCCAATGGGAACCAAAATCAGAGTTGAATACTGTTTTCCTTGTGTAGATAAGGATATATTTATAACAATCCCCCATATTAGTATGCAAAGTACTTGGGATTTTCTTTGCTTTCCCAGTCAAGTAAAAAAAAAAAAAATTCACAGAAATGGTGGGATATTAAGCACTTGAGCATTGAGAATTGTGAAGTTAACACAGCACAAGTATGCATTTTATAGCTCAGTGTTGTTCAACTGGATAAGGATTAGTCAGTTTGGGTAACTGTAGGTCTCAGCTGTTCATTTATACAATTGCATAGTAGGAGAGCTATGTTTGGTAAGTTAAATAATCATGACAAAAAATCACAATGATATCTTGCAAATCAATGTTTTCTTCTACCATGCACTATTTCACATTTTCAAAAATACCAATGAAGTATCATGATCATGCAATTTCACAGCCACTAAAAAAGAAATCCAGCAATTCATGTCCTCTAATATAAGGCTAGACAACATCAGAATTTGTTGATTTAATAAGGATAAGTACAGGGACGTCTGGGCGGTGCAGTCTGTTAAGCACCCGAAGCTTGGTTTCAGCTCAGGTTGTGATCTCAGGGCTCTGAGATCGAGGCTCCACAGGGCTCTGTGCTCAGCACAGAGTCTGCTTAAATTTCCGTCTCCCTCTCCCTCCACCTCTACCCCTCGCTCTCGCTCTCTCTCTAAAATAAATAAATCTTTTTAAAAAATTACGAAAATACAAGTACACGTCAGGAAGTTTGAAAGTCAGGCTGCTGGAAGGCATCAACCCTGTGGCCAGCCAGTGGCAAGGGCTTGAGGGCAGCTGATGCCAACACCCAAATCCCTGCTCATCCCTGTGGTCTGAAGGTCAAGTGAGCACAGCCAAGAGCGACATGGACCCACGACCGAGAGTGGGAGGAAAATGTATCAGAGCACAGAGTAGAGATGGAATCCCATAATAAAGTAACCAAAGAATAAGGTCAAAACGCAACTACAAATGCATAAGATGTGCAGAGAGAACAAAACTTAAAAGTGAAGAAACTGTAGTTAGTAAAGCTTTTTTTTTTTTTTCTCTAAAAAAGCCACCTTCCCCTGAACTTCCCAAACAAATCTTTCTTCTCAAATCTCCTCCCTGATTTCCACCCTTGATTTTCCATGGCATGTTCTCTCTCATCTCCTATGTCCCTTATTATTTCAGAATAACACTGATTTTTAAAAACTATTGAAATTATCAATGTAATACTGCTCTAGGCTTATTTACATGTATTATCTCATTACCAAAAAAGACCCCAAATCACACCATACAGAAAACTCACATGGACAAAGCAAAACAAAAAAGTAATAAATGCAATGAGTTAAGAATTTCAAATATAAAAAAAATATGTAAAAAGCAGAAGACAAAACACCTAGTCTCTTTACCCAAAAGAAACATAGCCAACAGTTCCTGTGTATAGGTCTTCAAAACAAAACAAAAACCAGAAAACCTATATACACACATACACGAGTGTGTGGTGTATATATATATATATATTTGTGTGTGTGTGTATGTATGTATAACTTTTTTGTGTTATTTTAACTAAAAGGCATCACTCTGTATAAGCCACTCGGCATCTGGCTTTTGCCCACTTAGTATTATTTGCTAGAAATTTTCCCATGAAGATATAGTTATACTTCTTAATGGCTGCCTGGTATTCAGATGCATGGATGTAACGACATTTTTTTTAATTTATTGAACTTTTAAAATACCTTACAGGAAGACAGAGCTGAAATGATTCCTCGTACTTGACCTAGGGCTTTCTTTCTAAAAGGATGTTCAGTAGAGAAATTCCTAACAGTTTAATTGTTCAATCAAAACCAGTATACATTTTACTGCCTCTCCAGGATATTAGAATAACTTAAAACTCCCATCAACAGCATAAGAAACTACCAATTTCCTTATACTTTGTTTCAGATGCATCAAAATACATTTTTTACTTATGGCCTGACAACAGGTTACATCTCTGAAATACTGCACCAGAAGAGTATATTGAATAAGCCAGCTGAGAAGGAAATTTGGCTTATAAATACCGTCAGTGTTGCTTTCACTGAATAATGCCATCCCTGGGTGATGGAGCTGGTGTGCACCACTGTTAAAGGCTCTCGAGAGAAGGGTTACAAAAGAAGCCAAAAGCAGATTAATAATAATATTAATATTTGATCAGAAGTCATTATCAGTGAAAGCCCTTGTACTCTTGGCATTTATTTCAGAGACACTTAATAGAAAAAGTTTTAGAGAAGATTTTTTCAGATCAAGTGCTTTCCAATTTAGCATTTCAAGTCATGCTATGACATATCAAATAAACTTAGAAGGAGGTCTTCAGAGGTTCAAGGCAGAAAATAATCGAACTACCTTCAAGTAGACATATGTAGCTAAGCTCCACTGCAGTCTTCTGTAATTATCAAGCAATGCTAAAATCTCAGGATAGCACTTTGGCATTGATGGTGTTTATGCTACAATTTGAGACTAACTCAAGATAAGGAAAAATGGCCATTGGTAATTTATACCCCCCACTGATTTTTCCAATAACAACCCAACCTCCAGACCTAAAACAAATAAATGACTTCATAAATAAATAGAAACAGTCACAAAAAAAATATATTGTGGTGCTAAGTGATTTACCACACTCATAAAGAGAATTTAAGAGAACCCTAGAGTGATGGGATAATGATTTTTGTGGGTACATTCAGTGAGTAAAATGCTTTATTTAATAAAGATAGCTATCGGGGTGTTTTCCCCCTGCAAGCTCCCGCTTAAAGACTTCATAAACTCTGTAAGTCTGCAAGAGTGAGACATAGCTGCAACATTTTGCAAACTTAGCAGGTCAATGAATTTTCTCCCCTTAAAATACTCACGCACTGTTACTTTCAACAGTGATTCAGTCCGGCAACTGCAAACTTCTTGAGGATGGGACTGTCTCTCATTCCTGCTCTACTGCTCACACATTCCCTGGCACGTAGGAAAAGCTCAATAAATAATCAGGTGAAAGAATAACTCTTCATTGTAAAGAAAGCCAAAGTTTTTCATTTACCTCGCATCCGTGAGATCATACCACTCATCGCCAGTGAGGGCATTGTCTCTTCAGCAGCATGCACACAAAACTTCCGGAAAGCAACTTGAGAATGTTTTGAAAATGGACGCAACAACCATTTACTCAACCTTCCACATAGCTTTCATGAGACTGTCCCACCCTCTCCCCACACAGAGCTGTAAGATAGGTATTACTTAATATTTAAGTAACCAGGTACACAATTGAGAATAATTTTCAGCACAACTGAGGAATATTTAATGATACCAATGAATGCTCACAACACAGCAAATAAAAAGCAGAAGACAAATGTAAACATAAAACACGATTACCATTTTGCAGCACTCACAAACATGTCTATACACACCCACAGACATTCACACTCATCTCTGAATGGAAAAAATTTCTGGAAGGAAATGCCAAAGAACGTGAATTTTTTTTTTTTTTTTTTTTTTTTGGTCTCAGTGATGGGATTGACACTAATTTTCTTTTTATTTCTATTTCCTACATTTTTACAAACAATTACATTAAAAGCCTATATTCATTTACAAAGAAAAACTAGGATACAAATCTACTTGCCAATGCTCCAAAATTTCAAGATGCCTAATATTCTTTGTCTACATATTAATTCCACCTTCAAACACAGAAATGTAGCTTGAGGGTTTTGTATTTACTAACATGGCTCAAAGAGTACTGAGGTAATGATGCTCTTATCTCAAATGTGACCCTACCTTCAGAATAACAAAAAGGGTGAGAGCACGAAGGTTCTCTTAAGGAAGGGCATCACTTTTCCCCACTGTGTTCACACAGGAACAGCAGGTGCTGGACTTAAATGAATGAATGTCTTTCGTGGCCTCTAAGCCTCACACTGGAGGTAAGGAGACTGGAGTATAACAACCCAGGGATGAATGTGGACATCTCCCTGGAGGGCCTGTTTAATCAAGGGAGGAGTGGGCGGTGAAGGCTTGGCATCCTCTCCTTCTATCAGAACAAATGTTGACTTACGACAGGATGCCGAGCTCATACTTCTAACGTAAAAGAAAAATTTCCAAAACGTCCCAAGGAATGTCGTGTTGCAGGTCGGGACAGATAAGAATTCAGCGCCCTCTAACAATTCTTCAGAAAGTCTGGGGAGCGCGGGAAGGGGAAATGAATACACACCCACAACAGATGGTGAGAAACTAACTTCTGTAAGGAGACTGATCTCCCCATCCCCCCACACACAGGCAGTGTTCGAGATCTTTCAGGCACTCCAGTGCCAGCGAGGAGAGCCAAAATCTCTCCAGATTGCTTATGTCCCTCTGAAGAGAAGGCAACCAGCCAGGGAGAGTGGGCTCAAGATGGCTTTGCTTCTCTCCGCGAGCAGGAGGGTCCGTGACAGGAGCAGCACGGTCCTCAAATGAAACATCCTTTCCCAGCTTTACATAAAAACCTCAGGGGTGTGCAACAGAACAGGAAGACTAGATGATTTCAGGCTCTGGGAGTCCACACTTTGGCCCCCAGCAATCATGACTTTGCAGAGGGCTTCGACATGAATTTTTCTTTTGATTCAAAAAGAAGAGGACTTCATAGGGATGTAAAGTACAGCACAGGGAATACAGTCACTAATGTTGTAATAAGTATGTGGTGACAGATGGGAACTGTACTTTATCGTGGTGAACACATCACAGTCTACATAACTATCAAATCACTATGTTGTACACCTGAAACTAATGCAGTCAGGAAGGAAGGAAGGAAGGCAGGCAGGCAGGCATAAACAAGACTTAATGAGAAGCTCTGTAGGATTCAGGGGATTTTCCGGCATAAATCTAAAATCTAATTATTATGTGTGCAATTATACTGTCTTTAAAATAGTCCATGCTTATTTTGAAAGAAATACATGCATGTCTGTGTGTGTACCTCTTGAGCACATATCCTACGATGTGACTAGCAGTTTTTTCAAAATGGGGGGTTGGGGAAGATTTTTATTTTCTTCATATTTTTCTACATTTAAATTTTTTTCTATAAGGTTTTTATATCCAAAGCATGAAAAAGCGAATCTGGCTATTATACATACATGTACCTAAGATCTAAATATTCTTTTGTTCAATAACCTCAAACTGTTACTGCCTTATGTGCTGAATTCAGGAGCTCCCACACAAATCCAGTCAGAAATTAAGAGACTCATACCACTTGCGGGCAGCAGGGACTCATTTGGAAGCGCTGAAGCACGGGGACTGCCCTATACTAGTGCTGCTGAACGAAAATGAAACCTTGAACACAAATCTTAACCGCTTCTTCATTAAAAGCAAACAGACCCCACTGATAACCATGTCTACTGACCACAATCCTTATCGGAGAAACATACACGGGTAAGTCATGACAAGACGAGCTTTGCCATCTCTCTGTGTTACACAAATTCAAGCTGGAAACAACAGTCACGCTGCACCTATGGCTACCAACTGTAGGTAAGAGTTGCACTTCCTGGTTACTGGTGTCAGCTGTGCCCACCAATTTGGGCTTCAGTCTGTTGCACGGCTGTACAGACCTGGTTTAGTACTATTCCAGAATTAACAACAGAACTCATCTTACTTAAGAGAGAAAGTGTACACATTTTTCCTGGTCTAAATGCATCTGGAAACTGTTTTCCAAAAGGAGGCCATATAGTTTAATTCTGAAATAGTCTCTCAGCTCTGTAAGCAAAACCCAGTTTTTAAAGTTTACAATAATCTCTTCTTCCTTGAAAAGGAGAAAACTATTAGCAAGTGACCCTCACTCCCAATTACACACAGATGCATTCTCACAGGTCCGAGAGCCTGGCTCAAAGACCAGCCACGTGCCCACCACTGCACCTGTCCGCTCTGCCACCACATTCACGCTGCTCTCAGGACATGGAAGTGCTTTTTTAAAAACTCTAGTTCTGGAGTAGCCAAGAAGTACTGCAGACTCACACAGCCGACCAACAGATGTTCTAGCTCAGCCTTAAAAGCAGGAGCTTTAAAAGTAAGCATGTATAATCCCAAACATCTCATCTCTGACCAATATGCAGAGGGAAAAAAAAAAGCAGGTGAAAGAAAATTTTCCACTAATTCAAAACAATTGGAATGAACAGAGATCAGATCTTCCTGGTTTGGGTTGTATCACTATTCGGTCTTCAGCTGTAGGGCCAAAAATTGAGAAATAACATGATACCGAGAGGTTTGTTATAAATGTGGATCTCACAGTGAAAAATAAAACATCTTCAAGGGGGACTTGAAGAAGAACAAGAGGACAGTGAAGATCTAAATGTGCTCTCCAGAGTAGTTTTCACAGCGAAGAGGGAGGGAGGGAGTAGAGTTGAGGGAACAAAAGGAATAACCCTAAGAGCCATCAATTTTCAAAGCACAGGAAAGCCCCCACGTGATTGGATAATGAGAACTGTATCGTTGGAGGATAAGAAATACTGTAATTTCTCCAGGCACTGATGATTATGATCTCAACTCTTTAAATGACTTCACTTATTCAAGAAACAATGAAAAGGACACAGAAAACAGTTTTGTTCAAACTAACAAAGGACTTCATATAAAACTATAAGCTCACAAGGGTAGTTACTCTGCTATTTTAAACCAGCTTATGCAATGCCAAAAATTATATAGATTCACCATATGCTAAGTTTAAAGGGGCAATTTTCAAAATTGTAACTCTTCTCCGCTGGTGAGAATAGATTTATACTCAAAAGTCTAGATTTGAAACTTGGCTCTGTTATTTAAAGGCTACCTCAGCCTGAATCAGTCAGTGAATTTCTGGGGAATTCAGTTCTTTAATCTAGAAAATAAGGTCCTCACTTAAAAGTTAAATTAGATTATAGATACAAAATGGAAAACAACAATCATCCAACTCTAGTTGGAAACCCAAGATTACCATGAATGGGACATTTGCTTTTCCTCCTAAGTTACTATGAAAGGTTGTTGGTGAACATTTTTCAGCTTCGAGATTGCTAATGGTAGCACACTCTAGGATACTGGGCCCACAAATATTCTTTCAGAACATTCAGCAAAAAAAGCTCACTTCTAGCCTTCAGGTGAATCCCCTTTATAAAGCATATGCAATTAATCTTGCATGCCTCAGAAAATGATTACTTAAAATACACATTTTAATTGAAAGAATTGGTGGGGGGGGTAGGTAGGGGTAAGTGGGTAACAGAGGGCCTTTGATGTTCCCAACTTTGAAAATAAACTTTTCCCCCTGGAGACTTCATAATTATGGAATTTAATTGTGCAGCAAATAAATACGGCAACAAATGAAAAGCATAAGGAAATTACATGAAAGAATTACAGAAATCACTTTCCCGTACTACTGGATCCTTAATTATACTCTAACTTCATATATTTTTTTATAGAAAAAAACAGGTCTTGGGGACATAAAGTATAGGTGAATGCAAAGCAAGAAGTACATGCCTGCACACACACACACCCCAGATAGTAGGAAGAAAAGCAGAAAACACGAAGTGTTATAGGACTTCTACACCTACAAGAACACTAAGATACTGCATCCAGGATGGTCACTTCAAGCTAGGAGCTAGAAATGCATAAATAGAAATACCTTAGATGTTTGTTAAACTATCACATAAAAATTGTCAAAATGACTAAGGAAACAGATAAGCAAAAAAGATGGATTCTAAAAACCATTTAAAGAAGTGTATTTTTCCCATAGTTCAAGAACAAGATTAAGAAAGCAGTTGAAAATGGACAATCTAAATGGACATTTTCATGTAATTTTTAATTATCCCATAGAAAGGACATCTCAGAATAATACAAAAGCAAGTTGTAAAGTTTAAAATTCATACTTGATAATTCTGTAAGATTTTCATTTACTGAGAAAAGAAATACGGTCTTCATTTGGGGAAAGAGATTGGGAATTAATAATGAATTCGTCCTCCCCCTCCAAGAGAGGAGTATCTCTCTTGTGACACAACACTTAGAGCAGGAAATTTTCCAAAGAATCCATCTATAGAACAACCAACACTCAACCTTTTTAGCAAATGAACCTGCGTAGGTCATGAGCCTGAGCCAATGGGGTCCTTTTCATGGTCCTATTAAAAGTTCAGATTTTAACTTTAGAAAATTGCCATTTTCTCATATTTCTGATTCTGTTGATAACGGTCGTGCATTTTCAGCAATGCTAAAAAAAATTCTATATATTAGCAGGTTATACGGCAGAGAATTTCATACAGTGGTAAAAATGAAAATCGAACGGAATGAGGACTGACTAATGGCACTTCACAAAATTACCATTACAGTTCCTCATTTCTAATCTGACATCAGCATTTAAAGTAATTGATGATGGAATAAAAGGTATTTTTTTAAGTATATACAGATCATTTTTAATATAAGCAAATTCTGAGAACAAAGAAAAACTGTACAAGGAGGATATAAGTTTCTGATAATTTAACCCACTGACAATAATTGTTAGTTACAATAAGCATAAGGAAGGTAAGAGGCGAACATTATGTTTTAGAGCTAATCATTGTCATTGATGGAATCAATAAAAGAAGCAAAACTTAATAGATACATTTCATTAACACAAATCATGGAAAACCAAATAGCAGCACGTTAGCAGTTAAGAGCACAAATGTTAGGGTCAAAAGACCTGGATCAAAACTGACCTGAAACTTAATTTTCTCATTTATAAAATAAGGATTATAAAACCTGTTATGAAGTCTCAATAGGGTAGCACATGAAGAATACATACTATTCTTGGAACACGAAAACAGTTTTTATTATTATCAAAATTGTTAGTTTTTAAAGAAAACACAGCTGTTTCTAAACCAGTATCTCACCTATATTAATCAAGTATCTTTAGATATATGCAAGTAAGGCCATTTCCAAGATTTACATTATTTTATTCACCATTTTTTAACAAGTTGAACTAAAATTGTGACTAGTTATACTGGGAATTGGTTAAAATACAGGTCATAACAGATCATGGCAATTGAATGATTTTTCCCCTTAAGAAACAAAAGTGTACATAGAAAGGATATGCTGTCTACTTCATTTCTGGGTTTTGATGGTTTTAGAAAACAGAGGATCAAATTATAGAACTACATATCCACTAAATACTTTTCAAAGTCATCAAGTAAAATAATGTCCTTCCTACTAGGCAAAAAATTTGTTAACTATTTAGTACGTTTGAAGGTCAGTCAGAAATACAAAAAGGTGGTAGGCACAACTTGGATGAAATAAAAATTTGTGTAGGAAACGTGGCTACTTTCCAACACTGACACACCAGGATTAATTAGATGTATACACAGAGAGGGATTAAGAATTACTCCTGGATTCCAACATGAGCACCTGAGCCATACCTAAAGAGGAAGAGTTTTAGAGGAGGACATTTTTTGGGTGGCTATCAAGTGTTCACTGTGATCATGTTCAGTTTAAAGTGGCCATTAGAGGGGCACCTGGGTGGCTCAGTGGGTTAAGCCTCTGCCTTCGGCTCAGGTCATGATCTCAGGGTCCTGGGATTGAGCCCTGCACCGGGCTCTCTGCTCAGCGGTGAGCCTGCTTCCTCCTCTCTCTGCCTGCCTCTCTGCCTACTTGTGATCTCTCTCTCTCTTTCTCTCTCTGTCAAATAAATAAATAAAATCTTTTAAAAATAAAAATAAATAAAGTGGCCATTAGAGCTGAAGACCTATAAGCAATAGAAATCATCAGCATTTTGGGGCACCTGGGTGGCTCAGTGGGTTAAGCTTCTGCCTTCAGCTTGGGTCATGATCTCAGGGTCCTGGGATCGAGCCCCGCATCAGGCTCTCTGCTCAGCGGGGAGCCTGCTTCCCTCTCTCTCTGTGCCTGCCTCTCTGCCTGCTTGTGAACTCTCTCTGTCAAATAAATTAAATATTTAAAAAAAAAGAAAGAAAGAAAGAAATCATCAGCATTTTAAAGGTATTTAAAAACCATGGGAACAGAAAAATTTATGTAGAGAGAATGTTTAGAAGAAAGAGAATGGGGGGCACCTGGGTGGCTCAGTCAGTTAAGCAACTGCCTTAGGCTCAGGTCATGATCCCAGGGTCCTGGAATCGAGCCCCACATCAGGCTCCCTGCTCAGCGGGGAGCCTGCTTCTCCTTCTCCCACTCCCCCTGCTTGTGTTCCCTCTCTCACTGTGTCTCTGTGAAATAAATAAATAAAATCTTTAAAAAAAAAAAAAGAGAGAGAATGAAACTTGAAATAATTCACACCTAATAGACAAGATAACAAAGAAATCCAATTTGTAGCCCAGAAATGTGGGAAAATTCAATTCCAAACAGAAGAGACAAAAGAAAAAGTGCTGTGAGAACTAAAATAAAACAGATTATTATTCAATTTCAAGAAAATTCAAATCGCCTACCAATTCATTCAATAATTCAGCAAATATGTGATAAGCACTTCACTAGAAATGGAAATACAATGGTAAGACAGAGTTCATATAAATGATGAACACAGAAACAGGGCAGGGGAAAATGATCACAGGCAGTTCCCTGGTCAGCCAGCTTGGATACCCAGTGCTTTGGGTAGATCTGTGCCTGAACTAGATAATCACAACTTAATGATACTGGCCAAGGAAGTCATTCAACTATGTCTGCAAACTCTGTGCAAAGTCTGATAATAATGACCTGTCCAGGTAAATTTTCATTTGGACAGAAAACAGTTGGCAAAATTTTTGAATCTATTCATAAGTTTCATTGTAAATCATCATTTTGGTTTATACATCAGCATCTTGTAGATTTTTATTTGTCAGGAGCAGTTTCCCTGAATTACACTGTCAACAAATGCACTGGCAAATGCTGCTTCTGGACACCCAGACAAAACTCCTGATTTTAGAAGCTAATGAACCTTGTTAGAATACTGTTATTTCGTGAAGCTCTGCTAGAGTTATTATCTCTAATTATGAAACCTTCCTCTCAAGTCTGCTCGAAGTGACCTTAAAATGGCTGAACAACAGAGATTACTTACAAAGAGTGGCAAGGAATACTTTACTGTTACATACTGATCTTTCTACCTGTCTGTCCAATCCCAGACGGTCGCGATGAGGATTTTTGGAAATTCTACAAAGCATTGGCATCAGGCAACATAAGGAACATGTTTTAAAGTGATTTTGTCCTGTCTGCCAGTATGACTGATAGCAAGCCCTCCAGCAAAAGCCACATCTTGCATTCGGCTGCCCGGCTACCAAGGGCAATTCCATGGTTCCTACTGGCTATCAACACACGCCACACATCTGAAGCTCTGATTAAACCCAAGAGCAAAAGCCATCACATCATACTTCTGTTTGCATCCTGCCACAGACAGCAGAACCCACTATCTTTCTCTCCAATGAGCTGTAAAGAGCTGGAGTTTCCCCAGAACTTGGGTTTATAGGCTACATACTGAATACTGCATTAAAAACAAAAACAAAAACAAAAAACATGTATCAGAGATAATAGGGGACACTGCTAGAAAATTCCTGGCACTGCTCTCCTTTTCTGTTCTTTAATTCTCTGATTTCCTCCCACTCCCCATACTGCTCCCTTCATTCTGAAAAGTAATGCCTTCTGTCATCTCCTGGTGTTCTTTCATTCCCAACTCCCACCCATAAGCCTTGCTCCTGGGTTGCTCTTTCTCATTCAGATGATGCAGCTCTACCTTCCCAGTGAAAATCACAGGATGTTCAAATGGAAAGCACCTGTACCTGTCACCTATTCCAAACCCCTCCTTCCTAACAGAGGACAGTGGTGTCCAGAGAGATGAAGGAAATGGCCTGAAATCACCATAGTGGTTCGGGGCAGTACTGAAAGTACTCCCAGTCCTTCCTTCATCTAATCCCCAACCATTCTAAAATAAAATCTCCTTCATCCAATTTGGAAGTGTTCTCAGAAACCCAATCAAAACCATCACAACCACTCTACCAATATCTAGAAGGTCTCATTTATCAAAGAAAGGAAAATAAAAGTACGATTTATCCAAGATAAGTGACTCTGGTCGCAAGGAAAACAAAAAACACATGGTACAACCCATTATGTAATAGAACCATTCTCACTGAGAAAAGTGAAAGAATCACATTATCCTAAGGCTTGATTATCCAGGAAGGACACGTGATGGCCATGTCTTTTTGGTGTTTCGTATGGATGTGTTAGCACTAGTCTCTGTTAGGTAAATCTTTTGTATAATTCTTACAACAATTTATAGTAAGTATTTTCTCCATACTTTGTACATGAATAAACAGCAACTTGGCAAAGTTGTCTATTTTATCAGTCCTGAGAAATGTTCGAAATCCCAGCTCTGCCACTTGCTAACAAGGTCTGTTGGACCCCAGGACCCAATCTTCCAATCGCTCTAAAATGCATTTCTCCTGGGAAAAGAATATGGAAAATCATGATTCATAGTAAGCAAAATGACTTCTGCCTCCAACATCTCTATCACAAAACATTAATTCTGAAAATGAAAATACCTAAATAACGTTTCCAAAATATTTTTACATGCAGTATTCCATAGAATCTTCAAATTTATAGTTACAGCAGCCCAAGTTTGTAAACAACAGTTTGTCCCCCCCCACCACAGATAGTTTTTGCCCATTTTCTCCCTTCTTCATGCTCATGTTCCTTCAAAGATAATTTTCAGCATGGTGAGAAACAGAATGAAACACGACTTTGATTTAATGGGCTTCATTCACCTCTTTTTTTATGCTTTCAAAAGGTAACTAGGATCTCTTTGCTTTTATATCAATATGTCATAGCAATTTGAAAATAACAGAATATATTTTGTTATGCCTCTGATTTTAATGATATAATAGTTTTTTTTTTTAAATCTAAATGCTTCTCTGCTGATTTCTCCCTTTAGCCCCCAAAAGCTATTATGGATGGATATGTTGTAACCATGGACCCTGTCAAATACACAGTCTGCATTGTCTATCCCCTGACAAAGAACTTAGAAGACAAAGAGAGAATTTTTCATTATTCATGCCGGAGTTTAGGTGAAAAATAACTTGTATACACTTGCAAAAGACACATATAATAGGACATGAACAATGGCCTACGACTGTTCACATATCACAGGTAGAGACTCAAAGTAACTAAGAGACTTGCCTGGGTTACCGCCATTAGAGTAAAACTAAGGTAAAGACCCTAAACTTATACCTCCTGACACTACATACGTACGTCTAGAGATACCTCTTTTTTTTCCTTATTAAACTAACATCCTAAGAAAGCAATAAAGTATAGCTAACACTCACCATCAATGGTAGTAAAAAGGAAGGTACTAAAAATATATATTTTATTCAATAAGATATAAGATGGGCAGATTGAGAAAGAGAGAGACCACAAGGAAAACAAAATCAGTGAGGAAAAGACAATGAAGAATATTGCAGGGAATGTGGGTGACGGCCAGGCTTAGGATGCAGTGAGAGTGAAGCCTTATCAAGTTAATAAAAGCAGGAAGCCAGTCTAAGGGATTCACTATTTAAATCTTCAAATCCAATCTTAGAAGTTTGATTGGATGGATATTAGAGGATATCAAAGAACTATTTTTATACGACATAATATTTTTTTTAAAAAATACTTTAAGTCCATATCTATTACACATGTACTATTTACAGATAAAATAATACGATGTTTGGGGGTTGTTTTAAAGTACTCCTTGATCAATAAACGTGTGATGAGAGAAACAAATGAACTAAGAATGGCAATGAATTAACAACTGAAAAGTTGGATGAAAGGTAAGAGGGAAGTTCATAGCAACATAGGCCTACCTCTAAAAACAAGAGAAATCTCAATTTAAGTTTATACTTACAGGAACTAGAAGAACAAACAAAACCTGAAGTAGAAGGATAGAGATACTAAAGACCAGAATGGAAATGAAAGAGACTAAAGGGGCGCCTGGGTGGCTCAGTGGGTTAAGCCTCTGCCTTTGGCTCAGGTCATGATCCCAGGGTCCTGGGATTGAGCCCCGCATCAGACTCTCTGCTCAGCGGGGAGCCTGCTTCCTGCCCCACCCCCGTGCCTGCCTCTCTGCCTACTCGTGTTCTCTCTCTCTCTGTCAAATAAATAAATAAAATCTTTAAAAAAAAAAAAAAAAAAAAAGAAAGACTAAAAGGTCAATAGAAAAGATGAAATCAAGAGCTGGGTTTTTTCTAAACAAAATTAACAAACCTTCAGCCAGACTCATCTAGAAAAAAAAGGGGGGGAAAGCCCAAATAAAATCAGAAATGAAAGAGGACAAGTTGCAACTGATACCGCAGAAACACAAATATAAGAAATTATGAACAACTGTGCACCAACAAATTGCACAACCTAGAAAAAATAAAGTCCAAGAAACATAATCTTCCAGGCTGAATCATGAGCAAATAAAAAATCTGAATAGACTGACTACCAGGAAGGGAGATAGAATCAGTAATCAAAAACCTCCCAACAAACAAAAATCCAGGCTCAGACAGTTTCCCTGGTGAACTGTACCAAGCATTCAAAGCTTTCATATTTACCCTTCTCAAACTCTTTCAAAAAATTTAAGAGAAAGAAAAACTTCCAAACTCATTTTGTAAGGCCAGCATTACTCTGATACCAAAGACAGGAATACCACACACACACACACACACACACATACACACACACAATATTACAGGCCATTACTGCTGATGAGCATAGGTGCAAAAAACACTCTCGACAAAATATTAGCAAACTGAATTCAACAATACTTTAAAAGATCATAAATCAAGTGAGATTTATTCCAGGGATGCAAAGATCCATTAAAAAAAAAAATCAAAGAAATAAATTACATCAAGATGAAAGATAAACATCATATATTCATCTCAATATATACAGAAAAAGCACTTTACAAAATTCACTACCCATTTATGATTAAAAACTCAATGAACTGGGTATAAAGAAAATGCACCTAAACATAACTAAGGCCATATATGACAAAACCACAATGGTGAGAAGCTAAACATTTTTCCTTTGAAACCAAGAACAAGATAAGGATGCCCCTCTTGTCACTTTTACCCAACACAGTATTAGAAATCCTAGCCAGAGCAATTAGAAAATAAAAAGAAATAAAAGGTATCAATTTGGAAAGGAAGAAGTAAAACTGTCACTATTTGCAGATGACATGATACTATCTATAGAAAACCTTAAAAACTCTACCAAAAACTGTTAAGACTAATACACAAATTCAGTAAAGTTGCAGGATACAAAATTAATATACAAAAAGTTGTTGCATAACTATACAATAATAACAAACTATCAGGAAGACAAATCAAGAAAACAATCTTTTACCATCACATCAAAAGGAGTGAAATACTTAGAAATAAATATACCTAAGGAGGTAAAAGACCTACACACTGAAAATCCTAAAACATTAATTTAAAAAAATGGAACACACAGATAAATGAAAAGATAATCTTCTGTGCTCATGGATTGGAAGAACTAATATTGTTAGAATGTCCACACTACCCAAATCAATACACACAATCCATAGCAAAATTCAATCGCATTTTTCACTGAACTAGAACATATAATGCTAAACTTTGTATGGAAACACAAAAGACCAAGTAGTCAAAGCAATCTTGGGAAAGAAGAACAATGCTGGAGGTATCCTGCACCCTGATTTTAAATTATACTGCAAGGGTACCATAATCAAAACAGTCCAGTATTGGTATAAAAAGACACATACATCAATAGAACAGAATAGAGAGCCCAGAAGTAAACCCATGAACATACAGTAAAAGGTGGCAAGAATGTACAATGGCGGAAGGACCATCTCTTCAATAAATGCTGTGGGGAAAACTGAGCAGCTACATGCAAAAGAATAAAACTGAACCACTACCTCACACCATACACAAAAATTAACTCAAAGTGGATTAGACTTGAAGGTAAGATCTGAAACCATGAAACTCCTGGAAGAAAACAAACAGTAAACTTCTTGACATTGGTCTTAGCAAAGTATTTCTGGATCAGACTCCAAAGACAAGGGCAACAAAAGCAAAAACCAATAAATGGGACTAGATCAAACCAAAAATCTTCTACACAGCAAAGGAAGCCATCAACAAAACTAAAAGGCAACCCACTGAACAGAAGAGGATTTTGCAAATTATATATCTGATAAGGGGTTAATATATGAAGAATGCCCATAATTCAACATCAAAAAAATCTGATTTTAAAAATTGGCGGAGAATCTGAGTAGACAGTTTTTTCAAAGACAGAGGGACAAAGGAAAATGAAAAGATATGTAACATCACTGAACATCAGGAAATGCAAATCAAAACCACAATGAGCTATCACCTTATACCCATTATGAAGGCTGCTATCAAAAAAGTAGAAAATTACAAATGAGGTGAGAATGGGGAGGAATCAGACACTTGCGATGGTTGGTGAGATGTAAAATGGGACAGCCACAACAGAAAAGAATGCGAAGTTCCTCAAAAAAATTAAAAATAGGTGGGTGCCTGGGTGGCTCAGTGGGTTAAGCCTCTGCCTTAGGCTCAGGTCATGATCTCGGGGTCCTGGGATTGAGTCCCGCATCGGGCTCTCTGCTCAGCAGGGAGCCTGCTTCCCTCTCTCTCTCTCTCTCTCTCTCTCTGCCTGCCTCTCCGTCTACTTGTGATCTCTCTCTGTCAAATAAATAAATAAAATCTTTAAAAAAAAAAATTAAAAATAGGGCACCTGGGTGGCTCAGTCAGTTTAGCGTACAACTCTTCTTCTTTTTTTTTTTTTTTTTTTTTTAAGATTTTATTTATTAGGGGCACTTATGTGGTTTAGTGGGTTAAGCATCTGACTCATGACTTCAGGCTTGTGAGTACAAGTCCCAGCATGGAGGCTACTTTAAAAATAAATACATAAGTAAATAAATGTTTTTGTTTAAAAATAAAGATTTTATTTATTTATTTGAGAGAGAGAGAGTGAGAGCATGAGAGGGGAGAAGGTCAGAGGGAGAAGCAGACTCTCTGTGGAGCTGGGAGCCCAATGTGGGACTCAATTCCAGGACTCAAGGATCATGACCTGTGTTGACAGCAGTTGCTTAACCAACTGAGCCACCCAGGCACCTGAGCGTACAACTCTTTATTTCATCTCAGATCATGATCTTGGGGTCATAAGATCAAGCCCTATGGTGCACTCTGTGCTGGCATGGAGCCTACCTGAGATTCTTTCTCTCCCTCCACCGCTCCCTGCTCCCCACTTGTGCTCACTCCCTCTCCCTCTCTCAAAAAAAAATAAAATAAATTAAAAAAATAGAACTATCATATGATCAAGCAATTTCAGTATTGGGTATTCATTTGAAGAAAATGAAAACACTAATTTGAAAAGATATGTGCACGCCTATGTTCCCTGCAGCATTATTTACTAAGTGTCCATTGATGGGACGACTGGATAAAGAGGACATAGTATATATGCACAATGGAATACCATCCAACCATAAAAAAAGAAGGAAAGCTTGACATTTGCATAGACATGGATGAACCTTGAGGATATTGTGCTAAATAAAATTAGAGAAATAAATACTGCCAGACTTCACTTACAAGTAGAATCTAAAACAAAACAAAATAAAACCTAGACTTATAGAAACAAAGGACAAACTGGTGGTTTCCAGAAGGGAAGAGAGTGGGCTAGAGGGACAAAAGGAATACAGGGGATCAAGCGGTACAAACTTATTATTATAAAAAAACACAAATCATGGGGATGTACAGTACAGCATCAGGAATACAATCAGTAATAGGGCATTAACACTGAATGGTGACAAGTGGTAATTTGACACAAGTAAGGGTCATTTCACAATGTATACAAAGATCTAATCACCATGTTGTGCACCTGAAACTAATATTGTAGGTCAATTATACCTCAATAAAAAAAAATTTGAGAATTTTCCATTTCTAACTCTGAGTTAAACTTTTTAGGAAAAAAAATACTAGTTCAAAGGGATACAGGCCCCCTGATGTTTACAGCAGCATTATCTACAATAGCCAAATTACAGAAAGAGCCCAAGTGTCCATCAACTGATGAACAGATGAAGAAGAGGTAGTGTGTATACAGTGCAATATTACTGAACCATAAAAAAGAATCAAGTCTTGCCATTTGCAATGACATGGATGGAGCTAGAGAGTATTATGCTAAGTGATAACAGTCATTCAAAGAAAGACAAATCCCACATAATTTCACCCATTTGTGGAATTTAAGAAACAAAGCAAATGAGCAAAGGAGAGAAAAGAGAGAAAGAGAAAGAGAGGCAAACCAAGAAAAAGATTCAACTATAGAGAATAAACTGATGGTAACTAGAGGAGAGACGTGTGTAAGGGGGGGCAGGACAGGTGAAACAGGTCATGAGGATCAAGGATTGCTCTTGTGATGAGCACTGGGTGACGTATGGAAGTACTGAATCATGATATTGGACACTTGAAACTAGTATTACATTGTATGTTATCTAACTGGAATTTAAATACTTAAAAATATATATAAAAAATTATTACATGGTTACATCTAATAATTGATTTAAGATGACCCCAAATTCACTTTCCCCTTTACATCAAGTAAAATAATGATTTTTAAAACTATACATATACAAATGTGTGTTTCGCATTTATGAAAATGGCATTTAACTATATAACAGTGGTATAATTAAATCTGGGGATATAATGCATGAGGCTCACCAAAGAAAAATAATACAAGGCCACTACTTTCAGAACACAATATGGCCAGAAAAAAGAGCACTGGAGGAAACAAAGAATTAAGAGACGTAGGTACTACGCTGAACCAAGGCAATGCACTCGGCTCAGGAATCCCAGACTCAGCATCTACCCCGCGATGGGGTTCTGTTCCATGCCATTCAAGGTTCCCTGGGTTCTAACATCCTACAGGCTGCAATCTGTTTCCCTTTATGTCTACACCTGTTCAGGAACCCAGTGTTCACCACAGATTATGACACCTCCCATTCTAGGAAGGCTCCACGTCTCAACAAGTCTGCCTGAAGGAACAGCAAAGAGAAGTCTATTTCTGGTCTTTGTCATCAGATGTGAATGAAGCAATGCAAACAGGCAGGGAATCTTAGAGTCCCAGTCACGGGGAAGGGATTATCTTCATAATTTGCTCAGTTCTGTGACAGGTTTGTATAAAGGGGTTCTAGGAAGACTAACAAGAGACCCACGATTTCTGGGGGAGATGATGGGAGGCGGGCAGGTGGGGAGGGTGCTGCTGGTAAAGCTCTCCCACAGTGGGTTAAATGTCCCCCACCTATGTTCCCACAGTCCCGTGAACAAATCTAAGCATTTGTCACATGGATTTATAATTAGGTATGTGAGCTGATGGGGCAGAGCCTGTGGCTTTCTGATTCATAGTGTATCTTCAGCATTCAGAAATTTCTGGCATTCTTCACTTGTGTTTGCTGGAGAGTAAGGATAACCTGAGAAGGCATGGGAAATATGAACATGATAGTCACGTTGAGAACATTCTACCTAAAGTAGATGTAAATTTTAAGCAGTACATTTAAAAATGGGCTTTTGGATACTAAAAAGGGAGGGATCAGGAAAGGTATAATTCAAGAGAACATAGAAGAATGAGTTGGCAAAATGAAGGAGGAAAAAAAAAAAAGGAACCCATGAAGCAGGAAGGTGGTTCTTGCAAAGGAAAACCTAACTCAAACAGGACAGAATCATTCCCGTAGGTGGGATGTGCCAGGTGTCAGACATGCATGTCAGCACGCTAGCAGCAAGCCCTCGGAACCGGAGTTCCTGACAGTGTTATAGGGACATGCGATGGGAAGAATTTATTAATCAGAATATAAGTGAGAATTAACTAAAAAAATAGCAAGAGTTGTTTATCAGGTTTAATGAAAATATTAAACCTCCATTAAAATGTATGGTTATTAATAAAAGTATGACCCAGTTTTATAAGCATACTTGAATTTCAAGCTTTGATTTTATTTTGTAATCTATCTGCAGTTGATACTTTTAAAACTCCAAGCCATGGAAAGTTAAGATAAAAGTTCTTTAACAATATATATTAAAATAAATTAATAATTTCTCTTATTGATCTATTACCACAAACACAATGAAATGGGTCTCTTCAACCTTCAGTAGCATATGTAGTAATACTTTTAAAAGATGCTTTTCGGGGTACCTGGGTGGCTCAATGGGTTAAGCCTCTGCCTTTGGCTCGGGTTGTGATCCCAGAGTCCTGGGATCAAGCCCCTTGTCGTCGGGCTCTCTGCTCAGCAGGGAGCCTGCTTCCCCCTCTCTCTCTGCCTGCCTCTCTGCCTATTTGTGATCTCTCTCTCTGTCAAATAAATAAATAAAATCTTTTTTAAAAAATTTAAATAAATAAATAAATAAAAATTAAAAAAAAAAATAAAAGATGCCTTTCAGAATAGACCAATTCCTAAAAGTTATGTGGCAAATGTTAGTCTGTATTCTAGTCTTAAAAACAAAATTCAATATTTTTTAAATTAAATTTCCATGTTATTTATGCTTAAAGCTAAATTTTTAAGCTGAAGAGCAACATATTTTTTTCCCAAATTTAATAATGCAAATATATTAGTTCTAAAAGTTATAGTTATGAGCAGTTATGTGGCAGGGTGGGATGATTTATTTGAAAAAAAAAAAAAAGAAATGACCAGGGCACCTGGATGTTTCAGTCGGTTAAGTGACTGCCTTCAGCTCAGGTCATGATCGCAGGGTCCTGGGTTCAAGTCCCATATTGGGCTCCCTGCTAGCGGAGACTCTGCTTCTTCTCCCTCTGTTCCTCCCTCCTGCTGTGCTCTCTCTCTCAAAAAAATAAATAAAATATATTTTTAAAAAAGACCAAATTTTTAAATTTTTTTAATTTTTTTTAAAGATTTTATTTACTTATTTGACAGACAGAGATCACAAGCAGGCAGAGAGGCAGGCAGAGAGAGGGGGGGAGGCAGGCTCCCTGCTCAGCAGAGAGCCTGATGCGGGGCTCAATCTCAGGACCCTGGGATCACGACCTGAGCTAAAGGCAGAGGCTTTAACCCACTGAGCCACCCAGACGCCCCAAGAACAAATTTTTTTAGAGGGGAAATGAAACTCAACCATGTAGTGAGAAATCTACACCATAAGTCTCTGAAGACATCAACTAAATTTTATACATCCCAGAATACTCAGAATATCCAGTATTCAGAACATATCACCTAGAATCACCCAATACATTGTATGAAAGAAAAGAAACAGGGAGAGGTAAAAAGGAAATAGAGGGGAAAAAGTGCAAGCAGTCTTCAAGAGCAATTCAAATGTATCTCAGATAAGCATTTGGCCTATGATCAATAGGCAGTGTTTTTAATAAATTTGTAGTGATTTTCAATTGTAGCACACATAAGGATTTTAGGGAGTGGGGGGCAGAGGGAGGACTACATGGTAAAATGCATATTTCCAGGTGCCAGGTGATCAATTCTGATTTGGAAAGTATATTTGGTGACCCCCCAGAATCTCTGGAAATTGGATTTAGGGTCTCCATTTTTTAAATTCCCCAGATAATTTCGATGCTGTTGGTTCGTGGGTTATCCTTTGAAACCCTAGGCATCTGATCATAATTTATTATGAGAAAAAAATATACCTACGAATAGACTTCAGGTTGAGGGTGTTTTCTATTACACCAGAAGAAATTAAAGCACGGGGGAAACGATGTGTGGGAGAGAGCAGAGAATCTGAAACAAGTTTTAAAGTGTTTAATTACAGGCGATAGCTACCATCTGGATTTTCTCTGCTTATCAGCTAATTAAAATGTTTGCCAAAAGTAACTTGGTTTAAGCAACTCCCTTAGGCCAAGTTCTCTTTCACTTCTCTTTCTACTTCAAAGTATAAATCCTCAGATCAGTTTACACATGCCATAGAAGGGGTGGGAAGGTGAGCGGGAAAAGAAGCTTGAATGGAGGTCTTTGGCATTGCCGTAAATCGGTCATCCAAGAAAGATAAAGATGCACCAAGCTTTACACCAAGAGCTCTTTAAGACGTTGAGACTTGTGTAACGATTTCTATGACAGTTTTTATTGAAATATAATTCACATACCATTCAATTCACCCATTTGAAGTGTACAATTTAACCATTTCAGCGTATTCAGGGATGTGCATTTTTAGAATTTATCATCCCAAAAAGAAACCTCCAACCATCAGTTAATACCCCTGATTATCCCCCCTCCACTCCCAGCCCTAGGGAACCATGTGTGAATCAACTTTGTCTTGATTGATTTCCCTAATCTGGATAGTCCACAGAAATGGAATAATACGTTAAGTCTTTTGTGTCTGGTTTCTCTCACTTAGCATAAGTTTTCAAGGTTCATCCACATTGTAGAATGTAGCATGCACTTCATTCCTTTCTACTGCCAAAAAAATGTATTTTTAAACCAAATGTTTATAAAAGAAGAACCCTTATAACAGCCCTTGTTTATTCATGCATCAGACTAATATATAATAATGCCAATGGCTAACTTGTCAGAGTTGATCCTATTTGATATAATCTGACATTACCAAGCATATTCCTGGCATTCCTTTGCTCATACTTAGGAACAGACTCCCACCATATATATATATATGCTACATATTTTTTACTAAAAAATGCACTTAATAATTTATTCTAGGCAAAATTACAGCACTTTCATTCTTAACATGGTTGCCTTTGTAACAAATAACTTCTCCAGGGGCCATAGCCCATAACCTCAAAAAACATGAATAACAGTACTTCAAACGAAAATATTAATGTGCGACTAGCTTATTCTGAAATATCCACTAGGAACAAGAGCTTCACTGAGATGCAGGGAGCTTAATCATTAATGTTTGAATGTATAAACTCTGCAAGGACAGGAACATTTTACTTGTTCACTTTTGGGTAATATCGCAAAAACCCAAGCTCCCAAGCCAGTGCACTAAAAAAAAATATTAATTTCATTTTTTGTTTAATTATTATGCTACATGTTATAGGTTATTGCATTAGTTATTATAAATACTTTTTAAAAGAAGTTTCTTATGAAAATAATTTATACTCATCTGAAAGATATGAAAAAACATGGAAAGACTAAATCATCATCTGTGGTCACACTACTTAGAGAAAAGCCACAGTTGTATTTAGCATATTACCTTTTAGCCTTTTCTCTATATAAACAGTATATTAATTATTGGGGTGTGTGTGTGTGTGTGTGTGTGTGTGTGTCTATATAAATATAAATACATATATATATATATATTTTTTTTTAAAGACTTTTCCTATTTATTTGACAGAGACAGACACAGCAAGAGAGGGAACATAAGCAGGGGGAGTGAGAAAGGGAGACACAGGCTTCCCGTCGAGCAGGCAGCCCGATGCGGGGATTGATCCCAGGGCCCTGGGATCATGATCTGAGCCAAAGGTAGATGCTTAATGACTGAGCCACCCAGGTCCCTACTGGATATATCTACTGTGTCAATTTCACTACTGCTATTCAATAGAACTTCAACATGTATGTTCATAAAATTTAAAAGGCCTTTAAATATTTCATGAGTATTTTCACAATCATATTCACATGATCTTACTTACAACATACATGATAGATAATATATACACTGGGTCCAAAGGGAAGCATGTGCTTACAAATGAAATCCCAGCCTTCTTAAGAAAACAGAACATTATTTCCATCAATAAACTTTCTAGAACTTTCCTCATAGAAAGGAAAACAAAGCACTCCTAAGATCTGAAGTTATGCTCATGTATACTGAACAGAACAAAATCATTTTTTTTTGCCCATATTTATTCATTGAGGCACAGTAAACCAAGGTGACCTCGGTTTAGCAAGATTCACTTTGGTAATCCCAGCTTCTCCCTTCTCCACCTGTCTCTCCCAGTACCCACCCTCCTTCACCTGTGGCACCCACTGCTCTCCACCACTCCCCTTTCTGAAGCCAGACAGGGCGGTACTACGGTGATCTTGAGCTGGAGGCAGGGGCCTGGCCTACTTCCTTGTCACAGTTCTAGCTCTGGAGCTGAACTGGTTTATGACTGAAAGCAGGACTGTCTTAGCAATGAAAGGGAGAGCTCTCTTCTATGGTTCTCAAGGCCACAGTCTTGTCGAGATCTCTCTAAAAACTCGTTGGCCCGTTCTCAGAGTGTTTCCCAGCCCTAGTGAACCAGAAACTCCAGGGCAGGGGCCAGCAAATTTGTTTTAACACGCATAATGCTTCTGATAGAAGTCTGATGACACTGCTCTGCACTCCAACTCCCAGCATCTCCTCCAAGACCCTCACCATGAACTACTGTTCTGGCTTCTGACTTCTGAGAAAAATCAAGCAGAGACTCGTGTGGACTCAGAACAACACAACCAAACGTCCCCCACGATCTGCAGCTACAGACTGCAGCTCATCTCTAGCCCTTTCTAAAGCTAGTCCCTCGCCTGTGCACTCACCCCTCGCTCTGTCCTATCCACGCACATCACTTCAAGTATTTAGCAGTGTTTTTTTCCCTTCAACTTTACCATATTAGCATATAAACTTGCTATTATCCACCCCCCCAACATAAATCCTTTTGATCTCCATTTTCCTTGCTAGCTACTTATGCCATCTTTTTAAAATTTTTATTTTATTTCTTTACTTATTTATGTATTTGAGAGAGGACATGATAAAGAGCATGAGCTGGGGGGATAAGTAGTGGAAGAGGAAGGAGCAGACTCGCTACCGAACGGGGAGCCCAATGTAGGGCTCAATCATGGAAGAGTCCTTGGACCATGACTTGAGCCAAAGACAGATGCCCAACCAACTGAGCCACCCAGGTGCCCCTACTTCCACCATCTTTTTAATTTGAAGTATGATTAACACACAGTAAGATGTACATTCTAAGGGTTTGGGTTTGTACGTCATCATAACTGTCTAAACCCATGTAAACACCACCCAGACAAATTGTAAAGCATCTCCATCACCCAAGACGAAAGTTCCTTCCTGCCCCTTTTCAATCAATTCCACTTTACCCACTCAGGCCACCACTGATCTGATTTATAGAACTAGGGGTAATTATGCGTCTTTTATAGCTTCATAGAAATGGAATCATCTAGAACGTTCTGCTGCATCTGGCTTCTTTTGCTCAACATATTTGATATTCACCCATGTTGTTGCACGATACTGGTTGTTCACGCCTTTTTATTCTTTATTGTCAAGTAATATTTCATTATGTGACTCCACATTCTGTTTATTCATTCGCCTGTCGGTAGATACACAGACCGGCTTCCGTTTATATTATGACCAAGGCCACAGTGAACACTCACGTGTCAGTCTTTCTTGAGACCGGTTTGTCTTGGATAAACATACTCACTGAGGGAATCTGGGTTATGTGCCCTGAAAAAGTCATTTGTTTTTAAGTTTCAGAACCAGCAAAAATGCAGGAATACCTTTGCCCTAAAGACATTAAACTGTTCAATCAAATGCCCTGCCACTAGGAATGCAAAGCTCTTCACAGCTCTGAAGTGTTCGGGAGAAGTGCAGAACTCCTTTCTTGATCCCTAAATATGACACCAAACAAACATTCTTTCCATTCTTTCCTATCCTCACCCTAATAACACTCTGTGCCTACTGTGTTTGGGACTGGGTGTGAGTAAGAATTGCTCAGGGAGCTTCTAGCATAGAAGTGGAAATTAGACAGGAAGGACAGTGCAGTCCAATACTTTCAGTGCAAGAATAAAAATATGTCCCAAGTAAAATGCCCAAGAAAAAGCAGATCAAATGACTGAGACACAGGAAGGCACAGTGACTAAGAGCACACACCCAAGGGCCACACAAAGGTCAAATCCCAAGGTCATTGCTTACAGCCCTTGGGCAGGTGACTGCATCTCTATGGTTCAATCTCCTCTAGAAATAGAGATCGGAGTGTCGACTCATAGTGTTTTTGTATGGCTCCATGTGTACAAAGCATTCAGAACGGTGTTTATACAACTTACGTGCATACTTTATTTCTCTACGCTGAGATATTAGTTGTCGTTACTAATCATCATTGCCCACAGCACCATCGCCGCCTCCTCCGTTCTCCTGGAGATATAAAGGGAGTCGAAGAATTCTGAAGTCTTTAAGAAGGGGATAATGATTGCGTGGAGACAAGAAAGTAAATGAAACAGCAGGAACACAGGCACAATGAAGAGCCAGCGTTGCATGTTTGAGGGAAAAGTCAGAAAAGCAAATTGAAATACAAGGCACGAGACAAGGCTGGGACACAGCAGATGCGGACAGGTCATGGAGAGGAATCTCATTTGACAAAGGGGCGTGGCGGACTGCAAGTTAGACATGATGAGCTGTATTTTGGGGCAGCTGACTGAGCACAGGGGAAGACATGGCAAGGGGCTGTAGCACGGATGGAGACAGAGGAGTTAATGACCAACAATGTTAAGATCTCAAAAGGGGTGGCCACAGAAACTGGGAAAGAGCAGGAAGAGGTCAGACCAAGAGAAAATAATGAAGAATCAACAGATTTTGGTTATTAACGAATTGAGTGGTCAAATAGGACTCCTGGGGTTTCAGGTTAAGTGACCTGTCTGGTTAAGAGTACAGAAGTTGGAATTTTTAAGTAAAGCCCCATTTTGGACTGTATGGATTTGAGACTTTGTTGGCAGTTTCAGGTTGAGCTTTCCAGGAAGTAACTAGATGTATAGATAGAAAAATCTAAAACTATTTTGGGTCGAGTGTATAGATGTGGGAAATACTTTCACACGCCAAGGTGGAAGTTAAGCCATGGGGGTTGATAAAATTACACACACCGATTATACAGTAAGACTAGATTCTCAAGCACAAAGCTGGGGAATATAAAATTTTAAAGTTGGCAGAGAAAGAGGACAGTGGACCCTGATCACCCACCATCCATTCTGTTACCATAAATGATCAGCATATGTCAGTCATAATTCTTGTTCCCTCCTAACCTGGATATTCAAGGACCCAACTAAGGGGGAAGTATGGTAGGAGACTTCTGGGAAGTTTTTCCTTGTTTGAGGAGAGGAAAGAACCTGACCTTTAATGAAATTGCTGAACTAATGCATCAACCAGATCAGAGGAGTGTACAGCTTCTAGACTTCAAGCTATGTGAGAAAATAGGGGTCTTTAATGTGTGAGCCAGACTGAGTCAGGGTTTCTGTTACCTGAAGTAGAGAACACCCAGACTGATAAAAGGTATCACTGGAGATGGAAGGAAATCATTAGAATGAAAATAGGAAGAGTGTGCTGTGAAACCAAGAGGGGGGGACAAAGTTTCCATATGGAATGACAAGCATAAGAAATATTATCTGATCCATGAATCATTTGTACATTGGATTATCTTATCGATATACAGTTCTTTTTTTTTTTAAGATTTTATTTATTTGACAGACAGAGATCACAAGTAGGCAGAGAGAGGAGGAAGCGGGCTCCCCGCTGAGCAGAGAGACCAATAAGGGGTTCGATCCCAGGACCCTGAGATCATGACCTGAGCCGAAGGCAGAGGCTTAACCTACTGAGCCACCCATACACCCCTCGATATACAGTTCTATATACATCAACATAGGCACTCTTCCTCTTTTGATCATTGTATTTTATCAAAACATTACTAAGAATAATAAAAATTTCAAATATTTACTCATTCTTTCCCTAAAGTCTAACCTGATGCCTGTTGTTATGTAAGTTTGCAGTAGGATAAATAAAAACTGGTTCCCATAAAGTGTGTAATTTTAGACTTCATTTTAAAAATCTGATCAGTTATATTTTTAATTAGTTACTAGAGGAGATGGCCTCTCGATGACCTTCAAAAGAGACACACTTTAAAATGTAGGAATCTTGGAGCACCTGGGTGACTCGGTTGGCTAAGTGTCCGCCTCCTGGTTTTGGCTCAGGTCGTGATCTCAGGGTCATAAGATCAAGCCCCACATTGGGCTCTGCGTTCAGTGCAGAGTCTGCTTGAGACTGTTTGAGACTCTGGCCCTCTCCCTCCACCCCTCACACCCCATACATTCTCTCTAAATAAATAAATCTTTAAAAAATAATAAAGTGAAATGTGGGAATCTTGCCACTTGTGTCACGATTTCACATTTCTAAGTACTCCTACTTTAAGTTAATGTTATGTATAACATAGATTTGACATCATAAATACATAGATAGGTACAGCCTAATGAAACAATGACCTTACCATTCTAAAACATCACCACAGAAAAAGATTAATTCTACTGGGATGAGCAACGATACTTACACGCCTAGATTCATCTAGCTTTAAAAGAACTGAGAAATCTTAATGCTTTGTCCATAGAATCAGAAATAGCAGAAAACAGAAAGAAACCTGTTCCTCATTCTTTTGTAAGAGAGAGAAACTACGATTTCCTATAAGAAATATCCACAGTGTGGCCAAAGGTTCGTATCAACAGCAAATTGCAATGGTCTTGTAGTACAGACCGATGGGGCAATTTTAAGAAGTTCTACCTAAAGCTTTACAAGCCAAAACTAACACTACAATGTCAGTTCCTATAAAACTATACTAAAACCCTTAAGGTTAAGATTTATGCCATGGTTATAGAACCTTACTATTCAAAGTGTGGTTCATGGACCAGCACCATTGACAGTGCCTAGGAGTGTGTGGAAAAGCATATCTGTGGGCTCCAACCAGACCTACTGAATCGGAATCTTCATACTGACAAGATCCTTAAATGCTGGTAGACACATGACAGTTTGAGAAGCGTAATTCTGGAATATTCTCCATTCGACCTCTTGCTTGAGTTCTCATGGAAATAATATGGAGGCCCATGACTCACGATAGCTCATCTAAAATTCTAGTGCAGTGCTCAGTTGTTCATTGTGCATGAGGAGTTCCCGCAAAAAGCAAAAGTCCAACAGTCTGATTCAAAATCAAACGATAATTGGACAGCTAACTTCTTAGGAAGCACTCTGAAAAACACTGGGTGTGATTTTTAATACTCAGATTAAAAGAGAAATCCTAGGGGCGCCTGGGTGACTCAGTGGGCTAAAGCCTCTGCCTTCCACTCAGGTCATGATCCTGGGGTCCTGGGATCGAGCCCCGCATCTGGCTCTCTGCTCAGCAGGGAGCCTGCTTCCTCCTCCCTGCCTCTCTGCCCACTTGTGGTCTCTGTCTGTCAAATAAATAAATAAAATCTTTAAAAAAAAAAAAAAAAGAGAAATCCTATAATCTTACTGCAAATTCCAATATGGTAGAGGGAGGAGAAGGAAAAATAAGCTTGCAATCATATAATTATAACATGCAGTGGGGCAAAGACTGTTAAGGCTCAAACAGAGAGGCAACCGTTAGTTATGACTCTTCAGAAGACTCCAGAGGCTTGTCTTTAATAATTAACTTATCTTTGCAAATCCCTGTTCCAAAAGGCATGTAATAGGTGTTCTTATAACTGATGTAATCTAAATTGAGGACAGATTCCCCAGTGTATCCCTATTTCACTTTTTTTCCTTTCTTCCCCATCTCTCAGCCCTGTGATTTCAATAGCAAAACTGCGGGCTCCTATTTAAAAAAAAAATTAAGCAAACTCCACCCCTCCCCCAGCTCAAAACAAATCATCGTTAAAAACAAGCAAGGCAAAATTAAAGGTATTCTACTCCTTACTTCTTTATAATTATGATATCTTCATAATTAGAAACCTGTACCATATTCCATCTCTGGGGAAATCTAATCTGCTCACTTTTCTCCAAAATGACTTTAAGAAGGAAATCTTCCATATGAACATTAGCTTTCCTTTTTTTATTGTAGCTCAATTTATTCAATTTTAATTACTCTAAAAGCAAGACAATCTTCCTTCCAAAATAAGAGACATGTTGCACTCCTATTTGATATCTCTTGTACAGTATCTTGAGACAAAAAAAAAAAAAAAGATCATCCTAATTTACAAGGAAGAAAAACGCAAGGCAAAGCAAGGCTGAACTGTTTGGCTAGTAGGTAGCTTAGATGTAGACGAGGAATAGGGTCTGGGTCTCCAATTTCTCATCCATTTGTACCACATCTTTCCTTGTCGTTTATAAACAGTTAGAGAGACTACCAAGGTATTCTCTTCTGAGAAAGGACTTCACAAAGAAAAAATGTTTTCTCTTTGAATACAACACAGGCTTTGGAGAAAAAAAGAAAAACTGTCCAAATGATTTGAAATAAATGTGCATCTGATATCCGTTCTCTCGATGGCATTCTCAGAGTGGTTGGTGGTAGCTCTCGTATTTACTTACACTTAAAAATGCTCAGTCCCAAAGGCCAACAATAGATAAACTACAAAACGCAGTCCTAGGAAGCCCCGCCGACAGAGTTTGCTCTTCTGAGTTTGTGATCAAAACAAACATAGCCACGTGTAAAGCAAAATCCTAGAGGGGGACTCAACACATGCATGACCAATCTTTTAAACTTTTGGAGTTTTTTGTTTTGTTTTGCTTTGCTTTGGTATTCCCACACACAGCTCTCGAGGTTCTTCTAAAGAACAGTGACAAGTCTCCTTTGCTTGGGATTTTGTGTCATAATATTCAGCTACTAAAAATGTTCAGTTAATTAGCACTACAGCCGTCAATTTTAAGTTCCCAAGTTCAGGTCCCCCTCACAGTTTGAACAAACTACCCAGGTGATTCTGCTGCTGGGCCCTAAATCCCAATACAGGGATCAAGATGTACCAGGCAAAGCACAACAAACTCAGCAAGACAAAATATGGCTGCCGGAAGTGAGCAGGAAGATTCCACCCCCTGGAGCTCAGACAATAGAAACTTCAGCAGCTCTCAGTAAAACAAAAGAAAATCTTAAAGATTTTATTTATTTGACAGACAACCAGATAGGGAAAAGCAGACTCCCTGCTGAGCAGGGAGCCCAACACGGGGCTCGATCCCAAGACCCCAGGATCATGATCTGAGCGGAAAGCAGAAACTTAACAACTGAGCCACCCAGACGCCCCAATAAAACAAAATATTTTTTAGAGGTTTTATCTGCAGTTGTGTCTTCCCCTCGAGGGAGCATTCATTATCACCGTCAGACTCCTGACAATCCCCCTACAATCCCTACCTCCAAACTGTCTCTTGATCCCTTTGCTCCTCCAGTTTTTTCCTAAGCTTCTTGCCCATCTTCACCTCTCTTCATCCTCACCTCCTCTGTCCTTGAACTGTTGGGCATATCTAGTCTCCATGTGGGATTCGGACAGCTGCTCCTCTCACTCCTGATCTATTGTAGCTCAAGGAGAATTTCCTAAGAAAATACTATTTACAAAGCACTGTTTGTGATGTGCAACTCTTTAAATACGTTGAATCTGGGTATATTACTGCTTTGCAGAGAAGATGTGAGAATAAAACCGCAAATCTGAGGTTATCTTATTTTCATATTTAACAATAAGTTTTGCAATGCACACATCAACTCTCGTTCAACATTCTAGCCCATTCCATTTTCTTTAACCAACTTGCCTGATGTTGCCAGGTAGACTGTCATTCAAAAAAACTAGTTATCACTGTATGCTATTAAAATACCAAATGTCAACGTGGCCAATAAAATATATTTATAGGAAGACCACTATAGCCATGTTAAGGATAAAGAGTAGAAGCATTTCACACTAACCCAATGAGAATGATGGATTTCAATGCATATATGCTTGTCATAGCAAGTGTTGTCAACAATCTAGTCACGTTATCTTCTCAGAGATAGAGCAGAGTGGCAGGACTTTTGACTACTGCTCATGTATTCGTTGTTATAGTCCAAGTCCCTGTTACATGGTCCTCCAGGACGTTGCAAGCGAAGCAGATTAAGACACATTCCTGCCCGCACAGGGTCCAACTGCCTAGATGGGTTTATAAAAATTAATTAGTCAGGATCCCAGTTACCTGACAAAAATCAATAGTCTCCTTCAAAAAGGTCATGAATAAAGCCAACCAAATTATTTCTGCGAAGTCACAGGACTCTTAGGCCACGCAAAAGGAAATTTAGTTAGCTCCTGCCCGTGAGCAGCATTTATCAGTCTTCCATACAGAATATCATAGGACTTCATGTTCTAGTTACGTACACGTTTCTATACACGTTTTCATAAATAGAAAGGAAAAGATACTAAAAAGTTCACCTCTTAAAAACCGTACAATTCATGAGACACCAGACATGTCCCAATCAAGGAGTCAAACAAATACCCAAATTGTATCAATTTGGTTTGACCTTTTTAGTCCAGATTAAAGCCTGAGAGACATGGAGGAAAAACACCAGTTTAATAAAGGCTACTTAAAACAAAATGTTCCCCCAAGGCTGGTACGTCTTGCTCCCCTGTGTTCAGCCTGCAGTGTGCAAGCGTGGTCTGTAGAAACCCAGCTCTGAGAGCATCTGAATGCTACAGTTCTGAGGGACTAGTTCAAAGACAGTAAAACTCAGAGCTTGGCCCAGTTAAGTGGAATATTTTAAGCTCAATTTATTGTCTTATTAGTAAAAAGAAAAAAATCTCAAATACACATATAACATACACAGGTTGCATCGTTCATCAGTGAAGCTAAGAATTGGGCACACTGTGGTCACCAACATAAAAACACTCTCGTTTGGGCCATACTGCTCACAATCCCTCCCACAAGGACACCCGCTGAATTAGTTTAAAGAATTCAGAAGTATCTTTCAGAAGCATCTAGGTTAACTAAAGGCCACCTGTTATAAAACAGACAACTGTATCATTAATCAAAAACAAGAGAGCTTGACTAAATTACCCGAGTTGCTCCTGCATCTCTGATGGACAGAAAAATCTACACTGTTGTTTGATTTACCCGCTGGTAACACAGCATAACAGAAAGGAAGGTCAAGCCTTGCACTGTGCAATCAGAGTAGTCCCCAGAAGAATGATCCTAAACCCCCACTCTCCTGTCCACCCCCCGTGCCTGTCCCCCAAATCTGTCTTGTGAACTAAATTTTCCTTATGAGTGTTACTCATCTGGGTTTGGTAAACTGAACTTGGTGGGGGAGGTGACACATCAAGCAGCTGTCAATCACATGTATCGAACTGCTAATGAATCTTATAGCTTTTTTTGGAGACCACTAGCTAAGTATGATGAAGAAACAAGAGTTTTGATTTGTGGGAAGGAATTGGGAATATATTTGAAACACAGATAAACTGAGGATACCAGATAACTTGCGCACAGAAAAAAAGTTGGGGGGAGGGGGGTGGAAATACAGAAGTGGTGGGAGAGCTCCAAAAGCTACTCGAGCGTTCATCATCCCCCAGGCCCAACCAGCACAGGAAGTGCAGGCACTGGGAACTTACAAAACAGAGCAGGCCCAGAGCATTCCCATAGATGGTAAGGGGATTCCCAGCACTGACACAACTGGGATAGTTTGCAACACAGAGCCCCAGGCCCTGCCCCATACCCACTCAATTGAATCTCTACCCATGAGTTCAAGGAATCTACATTTTATAACAAGTACTTCAGGCAATTCCTACAGTGCAGAAGTTCGAAAACCACTGCTCTAGAAGGCTTTAGCACCTTTTCTTGAAGGACTAATATAGTCAACTTGAAGGCTCTCTGCACACATATGAAATATAGCACCTCTCAATTAGATAATTGACTGCGGCAATTTTATCCCTTTACTAAGCAAATATTACTATTTGAAAATGCTATCTACCTTGAGAGACGCAAAGACTATATAAATATTCTGACTTCCAGGCCTTTACATTCTCAATTTAATTATGTAATCATTTGGAGTCATTATGAAGAGGCAATGAAGAACACCATTTTTTTTTTTAAAAAGTAACATTCAAAATTATTCTTTATCAATACATGAATTCTCTGCAAGTCAAGATCAATACACTTCTGAGACCTCTGACTTTACGTTAAGCCAAGAGGGAAAGGGTTGGGGAGGGCAGGGCACTGAGAGCAGGCAAGAGGTGGGGGGAGAGGACAGAGTTTAGATATCAGTGCTGAACACTCCTTCTAATCTACATCCTAGAAGACTGCCAACTATATTACAGGGAACTTTCTCAAGGAGAGTGCATTCTTCTTTCCATATGGTAAACCTTAGTGCTGTCAAAGGAGGATATAGTTCTTCACCAAAGGGGCAGCACTTCAAAATGAAGAGTAGTCCTTTAGAAGAGGACACATTTCAGATGTAGTCCTGGATGACTAGAGAAGATCTAAACTCCACCAAAATGATAAACAGAAAATGGTTATCTAGAACTTTTGGCTAGCTAGGAAGCCTCAAGCATGAGCTGTCCATAACCCAAGTACCAGAGCTGAGTTCAAGTGATCACAGCCATAATCAAAATGCTCCAACCACAAGATGCAAACACTTATTCATCCTTCATTAGAACATATCACTCTAGCAAAGAGAAGGCAAGAAGAGCCCTCTAAATTCACAACAGGTTCTGAAAAGTGGAGAGTTCATACAGAAGAGAACACAGAGCTCCAGAGTTACACAGACCTGACTTATATCCTGTATCTTCCCTCTTTTAGTAGCGTAACCTTGGGCTGAAGTTTCTTCATCTGCGAAATGGGATAATAATGGCACACACTACACAAATATCTACATAAACTATTTGGCAGAATAGTTGGCCCTAAAGAAGGCTCTCTGTTAACTAATATAACTGCAACCTTACTGTTTCATCACACATATTTATTAGAAATTACATAGGCATGCTTAAGTATGTAGCCTTATATATGTAACTTTATATATTTGGAAGTTCATATCCATTTTTACTCATGTGTTAGACAGTCTGCAAACAGGCTGATTGAGTTTTGTTGACATGTTGCTCTTCAAACTTATTAAATTTCATTTTTGTTATTAGAGGTCTTTGACATACAAAGAGCAAATTTTTGAATAAATAACTATCATTTGTCAAAGAAACCAAAAAACAAGGGAGTCCAACTTACAGATCTGACAGAATTCACTATGAAGGTTTTAAAGGGAGCAACTAGTTACCATCAATAGTGAAAGAGCAGTGATGACATTCTTTGATCATTTCCTACATATGAGAACTATGAAGGCACTTATGGGAACAGCCTCACTAAATCCTCATAACAATTAAGGCCTATTATCACCATTTTACAGATCAGGAAACTAGGGCTTCTCACAAAGTCATGCAAATTTTCTGAGATCACATGCAAGAACAGCAATCTGGATCTACCCAATGGGAAGCTGAAGCCCGTGTTCCTGACCAGCAAGCTATACTGCTTAAAATTAGAAACTGAAGCTCCGTATCTCCAAATCTACTGCTCATTCCATGTGCTATGGAGCCCAGAATAGGCACTATCGATATAATGCAGCTTATTAGAAACTAAAGCCAAAAGACTTCCCATTCTCCTTTTAAAGTCTCCCCGCTTCTATTATGAGACTAGGCCGTCATAAGTGTCTAGTGACATTTCCCTTGTTCCCCAAGTGTCCAGTGCCCCACGCATTATTTCCAGATGAGATGCCCATCTAAGGTTAAAACATTTCTCTGATGGTACCCACTGGAACTATCATTTGGTTGGGTGACAGTGAGTCTTCCGTTATCCTTCCCAGATAACGGGATCCTTTAATTCCATTCTATTACACGTTTTGAAAAAGCCCATAGGGAATGATCCTGAAAGTGAGAATTTCATACATTATGACTAGAAGTAGAAGAGATACTGAATTAAAATGTCAAAATAAGGACAACAGAATGGATCTATCACAGTTTGGAAGCAAACCAAATACTCATCATATTTTCTTGTGATCTATTTTATTCCTAAGTGATATGTTTTATTCATCCAAAACCTGAACACATGAACTTTAAATGTAGTAATGGTAGAAAAACCTTGATGAACCAAGATCCAAGTGGCAAGTGCATGTCACTCAAAGCTCTCTATAGTGTGAAGATATCTGCCCACAACGTGGCAGTGTGTGGTCAGCAGTTTCCATCTGACTGGTCATTTACAGTTTATGATAAATATGGGAAGCGCAGTTTTCTTTATGCATGGTCAAACTGAGAGACATTAAGGGTCCACTCTGCTTCACCAATTTCAGGCATCAATTAACTGAAGTTGACTACTCCCTCTAAAGGATTTAATTACGATAAAGACATAATGAGAAGGGAAAGGCAATTTTTTTTTCTAAAAGAAATTGCTTTTAAATATACACAGTAAGTTAGAAAACAAATCGATGGTTACCAGAGGGGAGGTGGGTAGCGAAATGAATGAAATAGGTGATGGGGATTAAGGGGTGCACTTATCGTGATGAGCACTGGGTAATATATGGAATTGTTGAATGACTATTTTGAGTACAAGAAATTAACACTATGTTATTGATGCTGGAATTAAAATTAAAGCTTTAAAAAAATTACAGTAGGATGTCCACTTGAAGAATGGACTGGGATAAAGTTAGTTACTAAACAAGTGTGGCTGAGAAACTGAGAGGATCTACCAAGGCATCATCTATGAAGTATTCTCATTGGAAATATTAAAACTGAATATAGTCAATCCTTTAGATCCAACTTTTAGTTTACAAGTATTGGGGGAACAGAGGGACTAAAGTAAAGGACACCAGCAAAAAGAAACCAGAAAAATGGAGAGTACAGAATATTCCATAGGATGCTTGACAAGTTTCATCAACAAGTCAATGGCAAGAAAAAGTAAGAGGAAGGAGGAGGCGAAATTATTCTGAATTTTTAAAAAACTTTGAGTGATAAAACCAAATGCAACAAGTGGTAACTGGTTTGAAGCAGATTCAAACAAACTAGCGAGAGAAAGTCATTTTGAGCTATATGAGAAATCTGGATATAGACTATGGTATTAGAGTCTATGAAGGAATGATTATGAAGTTTCCAGGTGTGATAAGATATTAGTTATGTAAGCAAAGGACCCCTTTCCTTGACATGCATGTTGAAGTAGTTAGGAGCAAATGACAGGTCTGAAATTTGTTTTAAAATAGGTCATCAAACTCCTCCAAAGATAGTACAGCAAATTACAGTAAAATGCTTGCAACTGACAAATCTGTAATGATGATATTTAGAAAATTCTCTTTTGTTTATGATGAAATTCATAGTGAGAAGTTTTAAAGAGACTCTAAGAATGCTAGATGTATAGAACTATTATATACTGTTTTGAATTGACATGAATTGTAAAATACATTGTTGAAAATTTTAACAGGAATGACATATAAAATTATGCTTTTGAAAGAACTGACACTTTACTCAAATTCATTTATATCATTTGATTAAAGGTTTGTTAAATGTTAATTACTTGTTTTGCCCACCAAGATACATTTTCCTTTAGTTTGTCTTCAACACTTGAATACATGAGGTTTAATCATTGCTTAAATTAAGTATTAGCTATTCTTGGAACACTACAAGGGAAATGCAACTAAAAGTTATTGTCACGATTATGAATTAAACCCTACATTTACTGACATTTCCAAACTCAGAGGTAGCTATTTGCTATGCCATATATATAGTTACTGAGGATGAAAATCTGTCACAGTTAGAGTCAGGGCCCAGAGATACAGTAAATGTCCTAATTATCTCCCAACTCCAACTCACTCACAATCTTCCAGTATCTTTTAGATGCCAAGATTTAATATGTACATCGGAAAACTCTGAAATGACTTAGAATTTCTAGAAAAAAATTCTTTCAATTTAACGAAATTTTAACTTCGTGTTTTCCAACCACAGCTGAAAAATATATTCTAATTCCAAACAGATCAAGTAATCTCTCTTGGCGTACACAGTGAAAAAGTGATGATTACTTGGAATAGGTTCACACCTGTCCAGTCAGCCCTCAAAAACAAACTGCTTCTACAGCCCCCTGGCTCAAGTTTCTTCATCTAATTAAGTAATTATTCTATTCAGAGTAGACCCTAAAATCCATTCCTCAGAGGGCACAGCCTAGCACAAAAGAAAATGGGTGATTACTTCAGGTTTCCAAACATAAACGCTAAAACTGATGAGAATGCTCACTGACCTAGCAAGAATTCAAATATAATTATTTCCTTCTCAGCCAGTGGCATTATTTGAATGATTAAAGAAGTCACAGTCCCGCCATAAAGGCCACCAAAATGATTCAGCTCCTACAAGAAGAGTAAATCGGTCACCATCAGAACCATTTATGGGAGAAGCAGCACACTGCCGACAGAAGTCACTCCAGGGGATTTCAGAGTGGCTCTGGAAAGCTCCCCCAACATCAGTAACTTGGGCTATTCCCAAATTTCTAATAAAGGGAAAGACACAGACAGTGCGTTGCTAGGACATAAGATGATACAGCACGAACCATACACTCCAAACACAATTTACTGATACATTAAGGTATCTCCAAGCTGCTTGGAAGGTTCTAAAGAACACTTGATTTCCCCGAAGACCAAAGGCTCTGAATTGCTGCAGCTCAGTGAAGCAGGCATGATTCTGCTTCTAATCAGAACGGAAAACTCTTGACCAGGAATGCGCTAGTGACATCCATGAGAGTAGGAACTGATCATATGACATTTACGGGTCCAAGCATAATGTCGGTTGAGACTGATTTCTGACAAACAAAATATTAATAAAATTTACAACATACAAGATGAAAGGTTTCAGAAGTCTGAGATTCATGACTAATTCTCTCAAGACTTCATTTGTCAAAGTTCCATTTTTAGGTCCTTTTTTTTTCCCAAGGATATTTCTCATTACTACTAAAATAAGTTACATTGTCCATGGTAAGATAATATTCTACTTATTTGTAAAGCAAAGGTCTCCTATTTGTGACATGTAAAAGATAACATCTCACGGAGAACATAACCGCCATTAGAAAAGTGAGATTTATTCTCACGTCCATGTAGCACTTAGAAATTGGGTGTTTGACATGTCAGATGTACAAAACTTGGTGCTTTCATTGGAGATTTGTTTTCTCCTAAAGTAATCACCCCCAAAGATTAATGTCACAGCAGCATAACATCTAAGAATTAGTAGGAATCATCTTCAAATAGCTATCATCCAAACATACCCTCCTAGACAAAATATAAAATTGATCAGCATTTGCAATCCTTTTAAGGTTAAGCCCCGCCGGAATAAAATTCCTAAAGGTAATGATAATATTTCTATTCTCTTTCCCTTGATGAAGCTATAAAACGACCGATAAATTCAGGTACTTTCTATGTCAACATGAAAATATAATTACGCATATTTCTGGAAAAAAGTCTTTATGGACTATTTGTTTTCTTATGATAAAAACACCAATAGCCCACCAAGAATTTATATTTAAATAATGTTTTTTGTCTAATTTTAGTCAGAGTGAAAAAATAATTAATTCTCAACAAAAAGAAATGGCCAGCAAGTGAACTGAACCACAAATTTCAAAAAAAAACACAGAGGTGTCACTAGACTTGTAACTCTTAGAAATTAACAATGGAAATATATAAAGGATTTAGCTATAACAGTCTTATAATATTAAAAAGCTATTTAATGCTCCAAAGGTCTTAAATGACAGTATATCTTTGCAATAGTGAATTGAATAGAAATTCATATTCCTATTCAGCTTAAAATGCCTTTAGATTCCTTTCTAAATATAGAACTAATATTCAAATGTCTACCTAGTAAATACAGTCTTCACATATTTAAAAAGAAAACTCCAATTATACTTCTTTGATTTAGAACTCTGAGTTCCAAAAAAGGAATCTAATAATACTCTAGTCCTCAGGCAACTATTAATTTAGTGTTTTACTTTGGCGGGGACTTTAGACCCTTCTCTGTCAGGCTAGAGTTTCTTTTCTTGAGCTACGGAGACCATCTAGTACATTACATTACCGTACCCATCACGATACTCTAAATTTCATTCCAACCTGGCCATATATGAAATACAATGCACAGTGATAGAGATTCATTTAAAATACCAACACCACCGAATGATTTTAGGTTTTTTGTTTTTTTCTCAATTGTTGTCCAGAAAGCACATCCAAGAGGCCTGCAAAGTAAATCTCATTTTTCATTCTTTTAGCGGTGCCAACTGGAGATGCTTATTAAACCAACGCAGCCACTTTTGTTAGGAGGGGGAAAGGAAGAAGGTCCACAGCTTGGTATTATGAGGGACGGTTAAAATGAACACCACACACTTACCATCTCTCTCAGAACATACACTCAAAGAGTATCCACAGTACCTGCATCTCAGTATTTTTTTTTAACTGCCTTGTTGAGGTTAAGTCCATAAAATGACAGCACGAGGAAAAGCCAGACAGGAAGCATAATGAGCAACGCCCAATGCCATGTTCACTTACCTACAAAAAGAAAGAGCAAAGGTTTAAAAGGCTCTAATCCCAACTATCTCCCCACATGTCTACTAATTAGCTTTGACTTAAAGCAGATTATGTGATAGAGAAAAAGACAAATATAACCTTGAGGCCTTTAATAACATTTGAAAACAGACGGTCCCTCCACCCATGGACAAACTAGGACTTCTTTAGCAGACACCAGATGACTGGATACAGAAGTGGAGTCGTTATTTTCTTTATGATGAGCTGGTAAGTCAATTCCTCTACAGTGTGGTGACAAGCAGATATGACAGTAGAACAGTGAGAGACAGAGCAATCGCTCGAGATCTGGAGGGTGTCTCCCCAGGCAGGCTCTAATGATTATTACTAGATCAGTTGCAGCTCTCTCTTCATAGGATAAAATGGTGCTAGTTATTGCTAGGATTTTGCCAGTGATCTCCTAGGCAACTGACAGCTTAAAAAGCCATAAATAGAGCAGCAAACACCATCATTTTGCCCTTATCCATTTCAGGGGGCACATCCACAGGGGCACGTTTTAGCATAAGCACTCATCTTGACCCGAAGCATAGGGAATGTCTAAAATACGGATGCACCAAGGACACCGAACTAGCAGGGGGGGAAAAGGAACCTAAATAAATGAGCTAGTTCTCTATCCCTGAACTGTAATAACAGCTAATATCTGGGCTAGTCTCACGTGCCAAGTACCAAAGCATTGTACATGCACAAACTCATTTTATTTTTTTAAAACAAGTCTTTGAGGGAAGAACTGGCATTATTCTCATTTCCTGTCCACCAGTAAGTTAAGAAACAAGAAATTTCAAAAACTTGCTAAAAGCCGCATGGCCAGGAGTGACAAAGCTAGAATAAAGAGATGTATTTTCTATTATCATCAACTCAGATTTCACAGATTCCTGAGTCAAGACATCAAGTTCTTTCCCTCCTGGGATTCATTTTGACATGTTACTGAAAGAAGGAGGAAGTCTGTAATTGTGCGCGTCAGAAAACATCACAATGACAATACGGTTTTACAGCTGCTTTCTGTAAGATAAAGAGCATCATTCCCTTAGAATAAAGTACTAACAATACAAGCTTGATAGAAATAAAATGCTTCCATGGATCAAAGTTTGCAAGTATCAAATCATTATCTGTCCTTGGACTGGTTCTGTAAAACTGGCCTCACAAAAGAGCCTTCAGGGATTGTTCACAGAATTGATACTTGGTATATTAAATGGTATATAATAGATCCATAACAGGAGGGCACCTGGGTGGCTCAGTGGGTTAAAGCCTCTGCCTTCAGCTCAGGTCATGATCTCAGGGTCCTGGGATCGAGCCCTGCATCGGGCTCTCTGCTCAGCGGGGAGCCTGCTTCCTCCTCTCTCA
>NW_019154096.1:15513631-15553165 GCF_002288905.1 Enhydra lutris kenyoni
GGGATCGAGCCCTGCATCGGGCTCTCTGCTCAGCGGGGAGCCTGCTTCCTCCTCTCTCTCTGCCTGCCTCTCCGCCTACTTGTGATCTCTGTCAAATAAATAAATAAAATCTTTAAAAATACATATAGATATAGATATAGATATATATCCGCAGCAGGACCTTTCTTAGTCAAAGGTGTCTTACTTCCTTTCAAAGCACCCTATGTGCTTCCCCCACTGCGACAGCTACTCTATTTTTGGAACCCTTTTTTGAAGTTTTATCAGACATAGGAATTCTACAAAACAATGGTCTCATTACTTTATGGTAACATTTTTTACTAAAAACCATATTACTTGATGGGAATAGTCCTTTACCTAATGCCAAATAACATTTTCAAAAATGAAATCCACCCTTACAAAGTATGTCCATTCATTCAAGTTATCACCCAGATAAACAGGCGGGTAGGCAGACGATAATTGGAGCTGTACATATGCATCTAGATATCAAGGCAAGTTATTTCTGGGACATGCGTAGTACTTTCTAGAGTGAAGATTACGAAGGCAAAATAGGTCTTTGAATGTTCTGGAGTGCATGTGGTTTTTCTCCTCCACTAATGTCCTTCTCATTGAGGCCAATCACAGAAAGGACCTAATTCAATTGATAGTCATTGATTACCTAGCATGTGCCAAGTATGAGGCTAAGCATTTTTATACATCAGCCGAATGTCCCTTGACAAAAATCCTCTTTACAAAATGATTTTTATTTTACAGCTAAGGAAAGAGACTTAGAAATGTAGAATGAAAGGCCAAGAGCTAACATGGCCATTCAGTGGGATTTGCCCCCCAGGTGTCTAGACCATAAGACATTCTCTGAACCACCTTCCTCCCTCTAGCTGCAGGACTGACCATCTGCTCTTTATAAGGACAATGTGAGACAGGGGTCTATTGAGTGGGAACATTTTTCATTAAAAGGGAGAAAATAACATTCATCAGACCTAGTTGCCTTCTGTCTTAGGATTTGTATTTTAGATCTCTGTCCTACTCAAATTTACTATTCTGGATACTACCTGAATGCTCTGGAGAGAAATTAGACCTGTATGCTCACATGCCACTTCTATTTGAAACAGAAATGACTGAAATTGTCCCAAATTTATCTTGTCTCTTTTGTGCCCTAAATTGTTAGCAAGAAAAGGCTAGCCACCGACAAAAGTCTGGGGTGGGTATTTTGTCACTATGGCTCTAACTTCCACTACTGGGGAATTCGAGCAGGAATCAGACAGGAAAAGGAGTCAGACTAAGGAATAAAAAAAAAAAGCAGCTCCAAAAGTTGTGTTTTTCATGAATTCCACAAGACTAGAAGGTAATTGTTGTGATACAAGAATAGCACTAAAGACACCTGTGCCTTGCTGTGCTAAAAAAATGTTCCATTCTGGAATTGCATAACAAAAGCTATTAGCAGCTAGAAGATGGAGGCTTAGTGCACCTTACAGAGATTATCTTTAATACAGGAGTGGTTTTATGCAAATCGCTATTCGTGTGTCTCAGAACCTTATTTTCAAAGCATTTGCAGATGACGACACATGGCTTCAGCTCTTTAAGCACATTCAGAAGAACTCAACTCTGCAGAATATTGGCATGTTAAACCCCACCTGCCCCAGTACCAGACTGCTTCCCTGCTTTCTACCTGCCACTTCCCCTGCCGTTCACACAATCAACAACAGCACAGAGGTAAAGAACGGGTTTGTTTTTTTTTTTTGCTTAACAGCAGGAGACTGTGCAAATTGAGTAGTGTACAGACTGGTTTCCATTCTAAACAAGGATTCAAATGTTCCTGGTAGTGACAGCATTTCTGAGATTCTTGGGCATAGACCTACTGAGTCAAGACTGAAACAGCCAGCCTGGAATGTTCTATGCTGGGAAGCATTAGAAGCACTCCACGTAGAGCAGAGTGTGTTCATCTTCATTGTGGGTGACCTGGGGAGCTCACCCTTCATGCGCAGAGATACAAGTCATTGGTTTCAGAGAACTTTCACCTTTGCCAGCAGTTCAAGTAAGGACCCCATGCAGACATCAGTCTGAGTCTTTCCCTGTGTAGAAAAAGGTCATCTTCACCCCCAGAGAGACAGAACAGTAAATAAAGACAAAAAAATGAAAAAACAAGAATCAAATAGGGTTGTTTTGCACCAGTTTTCTTAGTGTAGGGATTAGAAACCAGCACGTACTCCTATCTCGAGCTCTTTTTGCCCCCAACATCAAGCAATGCAATATTTCTTGGAATTTTTTTTAACTAAAGAATAAAAAATTCTGAAAGGAAATATTTATCCAATTAATGAAAAAACTCTACTGGTTTTAAATGTTAAAGTTACCCCCAAGTGGGAAAGTGTCATACCGTATATGCCAGGGATTATTTTCACACTGAGGAAATAGCAAAAAGATCTTTCCATGGGAGAAAGGAAAATTCTTAAGCAAAATCAATTATTCATTACAACACAAGGAAAACGATTTTGCTGCTGGCCTAGGATGCTATCAATAATTTCCTAGCTGTAGACATTCTTAGTCTCCTAATTTAATGGGAAGATGATTCTTTCAAAGATTTCTAACAACCTAGAAGAACAGTTCTTTGGGGAATTTAATTTTTTTTTTTTAAGATTTTATCTATTTATTTGACAGACAGAGATCACAAGTAGGCAGAGAGGGGGAAGCAGGCTCTCCGCTGAGCAGAGAGCCCCCCCATGTGGGGCTCGATCCCAGGACCCTGGGATCACGACCCGAGCCGAAGGCAGAGGCTTTAACCCACTGAGCCACCCAGGTGCCCCTGGGGAATTGAATTTTATATAACAATATTACTGACTACAGTTTTGATGCAAACAGGAGAAATATTAGACTTAAGTAAACTGCTATTTGGGACACGTGGATGGCTCAGTCGGTTAAGTGTCTGCCTTCAGCTCAGGTTACGATACCAGGGTCCTGGGCTCCAGTCCTGCACTGGGCTCCTTGCTCAGTGGAGACCCTGCTTCTCCCTCTCCTTCTGCCTCTGCCTCCCCCTGCTTGTGCATGTTCTCTCTCTCTTTCTGACAGATACATAAAACCTTTAAAAAAAAGACAGAGGGGGGCAGCTGGGTGGCTCAGTGGGTTAAAGCCTCTACCTTTGGCTCAGGTCATGATCCCGGGGTCCTGGGATTGAGCCCCGCATTGGACTCCCTGCTCTGTGGGGAGCCTGCTTCCCCCTCTCTCTCTCAGTCTGCCTCTCTGCCTACTTGTGATCTCTGTCAAATAATAAATAAAATCTTAAAAAAAAAAAGGGGGGGGGGGAAGAAAACTGTTATTTGGATTTCATATATATACATATGTTAATGACCAGGCAGAGTGAAGTACTGTGGGCACAGCTGGGAAACAGTAGTCATGGTGGGCTGGCTATATTGGGGGAGATCTGGGCAATTCACCTGAGATAAACTAAAAATAGAAACAAGGAGGAACAATTATTTCCTTAATTTAAGTAATTCATATTTACTACTTTGTTAAAAAATATATATTATTTATTTATTTATTTACTCGAGAGAGAAAGAACACAAGCAGGGGGCGGGGCAGAGGGAGAGGGAGAAGCAGACTCCCTGCTGAGTAGGAGCAAGCCTGACAGGGGGCTTCACCCTAGGACTCTGAGATCATGACCTGAGCAGAAGGCAGATGCCTGACCAACTGAGCCGCCCAGGTGCCCCCACACATTACTTTTCATGGCAAACATAAACTGAGGAGTTTTCTCATAACAGACTTTAGTGTTAAAAATAATAGCTATGGGGGCGCCTGGGTGGCTCAGTGGGTTAAAGCCTCTGCCTTCGGCTCAGGTCGTGATCCCAGGGTCCTGGGATCAAGCCCCACATCGGGGGGGTCTCTGCTCAGCAGGGAGCCTGCTTCCTCCTCTCTCTCTGACTGCCTCTGCCTACTTGTGGTCTCTGTCTGTCAAATAAATAAATAAGATCTTAAAAAAAAATAATAGCTATGTCTCAATTCATGGCATAAGGACTTAAACAAAATCTGAACTCATTTCAAGAGGGTGCGCACATACCTCTATTAATGTCTAAACTAGAGGTCTGTCTCCCTCAGGAAATTGCCGATCATCGCTGGAGAGCAGCTTGTTCACCTTTGTATCTGTGGTGTCTCAAGCAACACCTGGCCCACAGGGTGTGTTCCGTAAGTGAACAAACACACATCTAGGTGTGAGGTGCTATCATGGGCACAAAGATTATAAGATACAGCTACTGCTCTCAAAACTTTTAAACTAGTTGGGGAGGGGTGCCTGACTGGCTCAGTCGGTGGATCACATCATTCTAGATCTCAGGGTAGTCAGTTTGAGCCCCATGCTGGGGGTAGTTTAAAAAAAAAAAAAAAAAAAAAAAAAGCTAGTTAGGGTAATAAAGCATAAAAAGCCAACTACCAGTCAGGATTCTACTTTGTAAGCGGTTAACTGCTCTGAGGTAAGCGCTATCATCTGAGTGTTGAGACCAGGAAGAGACCACACTCTTCTGGCTGAAGAAACCTGGAAGGTTTCTTTGAGAACATGAAATTCAAAGGAGATAAAAACTGAAGGGGACAAGTCTTCAGAAGCTGAGGGATGTTTGGCTAAAATGGGGGTTAGTGTTAAGAAGGAGGGGGTGGTGAAAATGAAAAATGGGTCCAAATGTTAAAGTCAAATGACTTCAAACTGGTAACATACCAACCTCCCCCTAAATATGCTTTCCTGTTTGCCTTCTACATACCACGAAAAATTAGAAACTCCATCTGTATAATATTTTAAAAGTAGTGCATAGCATTCACGGAAGGGGAAACATTTGTTTTTTAACAGATGATCTTATGTATAGCACCAACTCAAGTAGTAGTAAGAAGTAATTATTACAGAATTAGAATAGCCTTAAAAAGTATATCTAGACTAGTCAGCAGATTGACATAATAAAAATCGCCCCCCCCAAAATGCTCATCAGGGATGATATTTAAAATTTAATTAGCTGTAAGGTTCAGGCATGAAACAATCAAAATGGCCCCCAGAGCATCAGAATGGGGCCTGGGCTTCACCTGGTGGATTATCAGCCCCCAATTCTAGCACTGCTTTGCTCAAAATTGCCCACTATCAGATGCAAGATCAATTCAAAAAACATTTCTCACACACAACACCCCCCAAAAAAGGACCTCTGGTGCTCGGCCTGACTGCCGCACATCCGTGCATACAGACATCTGTGCAGCTATACAATGACCAGGGAACTTGAACTCCATGTCTGCCAGGCATACCGGTCTGGCCTGACACCATCACCTCACACATCTGAACCTACTTCGTCACCCACCAATCAGAATAAGGATATGCAGCCCACACCAAAGCTCTGAGGACTAACGGAGATACTATATAGGAACATTCTGTGTAATTTGCAGCATCCTGTTCAAACATAAATTTTAAAAGACTAAAAATTACCAAAACTTAACTAACAATGTTGATCTTTGCCTCTCTGCTCTCATTTTTCAGAAAGATCTCCTTCCACCCAAAGCCCTCCTGGAAAGGTGAGCCTAGACGGCCATATTTATACCAGATGCCCCAAATCCCACCCAGAGTTGACTGGAACCAAGAGGGATAACTGCTCAAGGCTAGCCCAACTTGAGCTAAAAATGTTGAGACCAAGTCAGTCCACCATTGGAGGAGGAAGTGGCCATTATGGGAGGCTATATATGGGGCCTTGTGGAAGTGAGTGGGTGAGAAGAACTCTATCCAAAAAAAAAAAAAAAAAAAAAAAAAAAAAAACCAACCACAAAGCAGAGGAACGGAGGAAGGTCGAGACCGAGATCATACAGCTCAGAGAGACAACAGAGCCACCTGACAGTTTCCCTGCTTGTCAGGGAGATAGTGCTATTTTCTTGCAGTTCAATTCCCCAGTATCCATTCCTTTAATGCTTTGAAAATAAGTTTCTTCCTATTCGAGCTTTCTTGAGTGGGTTTCTCCTCGTTGAAGCCCAAAATGAACAGAGAAAACACAAAACAAATTGAGGTCCTTTTTTCTCTCCCTCGCTGTCTATCAACCTTGCTCTGTAATGGTCCTTTCTTCTCTGAGATCACTCCTAAACAGCTCTCCAAATGAAGAAAATAGAGTCACCAGAGGATGAAGTATGTCACTAGTCTAGGTGTAGGTTTCTAAGTTGCTTATAACTATGTTAACCTCACTGAATCAGAAATTTAACAACAACAGAAACAGCAAATAAATAAATGAAAGGTACATCTAACAAGCTACTTCTCCCAGGTATTTCTTATAAAATGTCAAAATTTACTGTAAGGAATTGTATGCTTGGTTAAGGACCCTAACCGATCTTTAAACAGGCTCTAAAACAACAAGACTTAATTTTTTTTTTAAGAGAAGAAGACTACTCTCATTAAATAATTGTAAATATGTTGCACTTCCAGCTAAACAGGTTTAATAATAAATGAGAATACTAGACCACCACTATTTATTTATTGAAAACATTCGGACCAGGAGTCCACAATAGGTAACGTATCATGCTAGACATTCTGGGGTGATACAAATATGAAGATATCCAGAAAGCAGCTGACATCATAGGCCAAACAAGGACAAAATGATTAAACTGCTCTCCAGTTTTGTTATTACTTAGGGAATCAAGTGCAAGTGCAGGAAGCATTGGCCATAAATACTCCCCGGCAGGTCCAGCCTTTGCACATTAAACAGGGTCTAGTCTGGCCTGGCTTAAGATGAAGGTGAAATTAAGATTTTACAAGAAAGCAATATATCCCCAAAGAGGATCATCATGCTCACCTAGGACCTTTCCTGGACCACCAGAAGGACAGAAGATAATTTTTCCAAAATAAATGAGTGCTAGGTTTGCTAGACTAATGCTTCCTTAGTTTAGTAGTAGAATACTTTGATAGAATCATAAATCATAATTAAAAGGCAGCATCTTAGAGTTCTAGGAGGCTGTCTGTATCCAGGGGTTCACAACCAGCAGGGCATTTCAGAACCACCAGTGTCCCTTAGCAAGGCCAAGTTCTATTCTCAAAGGAAAGAGCTACAGGATTCATGGCTATAGCAATGACACAGGAGAAATCCCTCTTTCCTCCTATTCTGTTTTGCTTAGAGTTAGAAGTCACAGTAAGCAGCTAAACAGAAGACTAGAAGCAAACCAACTGTCAAACGCAGACCACTAATACTGTGTCATTATACTGGGAGAGACGACTGGGCCCCACAGTGTGCCAACAGAGTGCTCATGCTGGATGAACACCAGGGAATAAAGTAAATATGTCCTCTGCCTTCGGGGAACAAGAAGCCAATACACATGCAGTCAGGACTGACTAGTCAGTGCTCACAATGAGGCTTGGTAGCGCACGGGTAATGTGATACATAGGGAACCAGAATCCAGATTAATGGGGAACACCTTGGGAGCAACTACTTAAGGTAGCCAAGGAGGAGGTGAAATGTACAAGGTCACCTTAATCCAACAAAGGACTTAATTCCACAACCCTGAAGAAGACCCGTTTCCATAAAAGCGTAGAATGCTGGCACGCCTGGGTGGCTCAGTGGGTTAAGGCCTCTGCCTTTGGCTTGGGTCATGATCTCAGGGTCCTGGGATCGAACCCCGCATCAGGCTCTCTGCTCAGAGGGGGAGCCTGCTTCCCCCTTCTCTCTCTGCCTGCCTCTCTGCCTACTTGTGATCTCTGTGTGTCAAATAAATAAATAAAATCTTAAAAAAAAAAAAAAAAAGCATAGATTGTTGCTTTATCTCGAGCCAGATGTTTGTAAGGGTGGATCTGGAAAAGCTAAAATATCAAACACCCTTTGCCCAAAGAGGAGGAAAAGCTACTTCTCACGTAGCTTCATATGACCAAGGGGCTAAGTATTGAGAGCCACGACCTGTTCTACTAAATCTCACTTCACCTTCACAATCCTACCAGTTTCACAAGTGAGGAAACTGAGGGTCAGAGTGAATCAGATAACTTGCCCAAGATTCCACACAGCTGGGGGACTCAAAGCCTGCGGATGCTCTATCCCAAAGCTCGTTCCATTGACCACATTTTCCCAAGATCTGGAATCTTTAGAGAGCTCTAAGAACAGCATTATTCCTTCTCACATCTTTTTTTAGGAAGAAAAATTCTCCATTGTGATGCACTTGGGTGATCGCTAAATTGGCAGGTTGGCACGTTGGTGCCTGGTGGCAGTGGGTAGAGATGGTGAGAAAAGATTTGGCAAAGCAAGAAGAGCCACTTTATTTTATCGATAGAAATACTTTGTTACAGTCCTTCAAACTGTAGGCCCTCGACTCATCGAAGTCCAACTTTGCAGTGACAAGTTTAGACAGGAGGTTACCCAGAGCTCCACCGGCAGAGACTTACAGAGCAGAGGGGGAGCCACAAGACTGGGGTTAGCAGAGTTGGTTTCCAGCCCTGGATTTACCCCTGGGGAAGAAAACAGGGTGCTGGGAATGCAGACCTGTAAAAACGCAGCTAGCTTTTACACAGACGCTTTGTATCGTCCTGTGTCCTGTGTATGTATTAGCTACACCAAAGCTTAACTAAGTTTTTATTAAAAAGAGACAACAGAACGTGACCCTGGACAAGTCATTACTACTTTAAGAGTCTGCTTTTCCTTACACAGCTGGTCTCTCAGGATAGCTGAAAATCACACAAAATTTGACATTTGGAAGTACTTTGTAAGATGTAAAATATACGCCAGTCCAGAACAGGGTTTTTAACAAGAAACGAAGAGAAAGGCATTCTGGGTAAGAACAATTAAGATGACTCCCAAGGGTACCCTGGGACCAACCACTGGAGATTCCCTCTTTAGTGTGCAGGGGAGAGTACTGGCTAAGGGCAAGGCTGAGCCAGAGAACCACATTAGCTAGCTGGGTAACCGCTGACCAGCTGCTCAACCTCTCTGAGCCCCCATGCCCAGCCCAGCCCAAGAATACTGCTATGTCTCAGGGATCTCATGAAGCCTAAGTGGCATGATTCATTTGCTTAGCAAAGTCCTAGAACATAGCAAAATGTGATAAATATTTGCTATTAATTAGAATAGCCAAAACACCTTAGCCAAATGCCATACCACCCTAGAGGTCCCGAGTCAAATCTAAATCTAAAGCCTAGGACAAGAAAGAAATCATGGAAGAAATTATTTCACTGTCGCCAGAAGTCTCTGGTATAGTCATCAAATAATTTATGTAAAATTCACTTACTTTCCTATCTGCAAATAACACGGTACGTACCAGCAAATGTCAAGAGCGAAAAAATAGCAAGCTCCTATTCCCTGAAAAATGAGACACGCAGGGCGACTTCTAAAAGAGCTAAACGGTTGCTGTTCCAGGCTCCATCCCAGTCACAGGCTCTCTGGCATTAACACGACATACTTTAAAGACCCAGGCAGAGGCACTTAGCAGGGTTCCGCACACTTACCGCTTTATAAGAATCACCTGGGGCACTTGTTAAAAATCCAGGTTCCCATCCCTACCGCAGAATCCCTGAATCTGAACCTTCAGGGGAGAGGCCTGAGAATGTGTGCCCCAAAGGAGTCTCACGGTCCTGCCTGTTGGGGACATGCGGCACACAGTGGCCTCGATGACTGCTAAAGACTAGTCAGTATTTGGTTTCCACCTTCCCCTCCCTTCCAAACCCCAATCTCACTATGTGGGAAACCATTCTCTCTAGCTAACACACAACAGTAGTTAACCCCAATGATAGGAAGACTATTTTCACCTGAAGACTACCAATGGCTTGAATACAAATTTGTTGATGGGAAACAGCTTTTAATTATCCAAGTCGACTTGCAAATCTGGTTTACGATGCCTGTAGGCATTTTGATAATTCGCAACTGATCCAAAAGGATGAAAGGACCCAGCCCCAGTTTTGCTGGGAAATACTGGATGGCTTCCCAATCCCCTCCTTGGCTCACTTCCCAGCCTCCTTTTGACCTGGTTCCCTCTTGCCTCAGGGATAGGAAATTAAATTTCTTCCCTCACCTCCCCATCATAATAAGCCTTTCCTGTAGATGCTAGAGAATACAGTAAGAGAATCTTGCCTTTGCCTCCCTCCTTGCTGTAGGCATACGGAGAATAAAGAAAAGCAAGGTTGCCATATCTAAGGAACCGAGAGGTCCAGACCCAATGCCCTGGGCGAGACATTAAATGACAGGCTCCAGCAAAGAGGCTGACGAAGTTGCGTGTGTGTCTCCGGGCTTCTTGTAATACAGACAAGGTCCATCCAGAAACTCACTTACAACCTCCCAGACTGTCTCATCTATCTAAGGCTCTGGGCAGGTGCCACAGGGGATGCCATCCATGTTGCAGAACCTGAAGGCCAACTATGGCTGAACAACTCATCAAAGGGAAGGATAAATGGAGATTTGTTCCAGAGGGTTGGAGGAAGGGGATCACTTCCCACTCGCCGAACTGCAAAACAATGGAGAAACTTATCTTGCTGTGGCCCCTCATGTTACCAATAGGAAAGGTGCCTCTCTGAATTCTGCTATCTTTAAAGGGATCCTCAGAGAGGATGTGACTTGACCATCAGCTAAGAACAAGCCTGAGCATTCATCCCAGGTAGTCTACTTCTATATAAGCCAACAAATGTACATGCAACACCAGTGTTCTGGGTACTGGGATGCACGGTGAAAAGGACTGAATCACTACCTTCAAAGAGCTTATTAAATTTTTTTTTAAGATTTTATTTATTGATTTGACAGAGAGATCACAAGTAGGCAGAGAGGCAAGCAGAGAGAGAGAGGAGGAAGCAGGCTCCCTGCTGAGCAGAGAGACTGATGCGGGACTCGATCCCAGGACCCTGGGATCATGACCTGAGCTGAAGGCAGAGGCTTAACCCACTGAGCCACCCAGGCACCCCAATAAATAAAATCTTTAAAAAAAAAAAAATGGTGAGAAAAATTTTCAACCAAGACATCTTTAGAAGCCTGCCCAATGTGTATACAATTTCCAATACGCTAGTAATCTTTTAATACTTTGTCCTCTGAACTTTTTCGTCCATTTTTTTGTCCATTTTTTGATGCCTTGCCATCAAAGTCACAAACTACTCCAGTAAAAGCACAGGTTTCTCTATTTGTTGTATTACTCCCCAAGTACTTACACCGTTTTTGCCCATTGCTATCACTTAAATTATACTAACTGGCAAACAGAAAAGTTGTCCTTCTCAAAACTTGTATGAAATGACCCCTTAGCAAAGGTAAAAACCAAAAACAGTTTTTAGATATTAATATTATTAATATCTAATTAAAATTTAGATATTAATAATATAAACCAATTACACATAGAATGATATGTTCCAAATTCCGAATTTGTACCTGACCCAAAAGTTGATTATTTTTCTACTTTGCAATTTTGTAATTTTTTTTTTCTAATTTGCTTCAATTTCTTTTGTTCTTCAAAATTTGATTCACAGAGCAGCTAAACACTGTGTCACGAGCACTATGTTTCAGCAGCATGCCAGCCATTATGTTCTACAAAATGCATTATTTCAAAATTTAAAGTATAAAAAATGATAAAGGGGTGCCTGGGTGGCTCAGTCAGTTGAGCGACCGACTCTAGATTTCAGTTCAGGTCATGATCTCAGGGTCAAGATGGAGCCCAGTGTTGGGCTCCGCAGTCAGCTTGGGATTCTCCCTCTGGTCCCCCACTCCCACCCCCCACAGCATTCACAGGGCCATGTATGCTCTTTTTCTTGGAAACAAAAAATAAAAATAAGTAAAAAATAAATAGATAAAATTTTTTAAATGATAGCCCTTTGGTGAGTACAGCCAAGTTTCATCTATTTGGGGGAAATATAAATCATGCCTGTGAATAATGAACTTCTTACCACCTTCTCCGTAGATCAGCTGTAAAAAGATTATTTTTTTCTTTGTAGGAGACCACCAGTAAGTTTACATCTCCTGAGTTCTAATGAATCTGCCTCATGATTGAAGTCACAGCATATTATTTTAAGAATGAATTATATCCTACAACAGACAACTTTTTAAAAATCTCTCATCCAGAGACTTCCATCATTTGTATTATACATTATGTAATGTGAAAAGCTAATGTGTCTAATTAGATTCCTGATTAGAGAAGACCGGAGGGTGGTGGGGGGGCTCATACTTGTATTAAATATCTTAGAGTTTAAATAAAGCCTGGAGTTCTGAGCAGAGGTTAAGATCTGGGCACAAAGAATAATGAGTAAATTCCTGACAGATCTGATTAAAGTTCATTTGTAATCATGATGAGTTACCTTTGCAAGATCTCCCAGGTAAAATTAGAGATGAATGCAAAACAGTGACTGCATCACCAGATGATGATATGGAATAAAGCACCCAAATTACTTTAACATTGCACATTTTAAACAGCTTCTCACAAGCCATGCTGGGCCTACTCTGGAATCACTTTTTTCCCCCTTTGAATATAATCGATCAAAGCTGTGAGGAGGATTGCCGTTAATCTGAAGATGGCCCTACCCAAAAAAGTAATTTCCACATTTCCTGATCGCTTCCAAAAATAATCAGTTCCTGAGTCTTTGCAGCCAAAATACTGAACCTATGAAACCATGAAAGCTACCAAAACACTGAACCTCCTTCCACATTAGAACGGGAGCGAACACAACTTCAGGAATAATTTCAAGTGGGAAAGCAAAACCCACAAAAGCAAAGACCAGGTAATGTTGCTACCATCAAGAATAGTTTGGCTAGAGAAGTTTTTTTCACTCTGAACACAGTTTGATTAATCAAAGCGGCAAGAAAATGTCAGCTCCACAGGGATTTGGGGAATGTATGCAGTTTTCTGAAAGAAACCACATGGCTAAAAATCAATGCAATTCCTTGCAGCTGAGCCCAGCTGAAGGCCATTGTCCCCACCTCCTTTGCAGGAGACCCTGCCGGCCTCCCCCACCTCCACACCCAGCTCCTTCCCTGGGCCAGGTGCTTCCAATTTTATGCTTAGCTTAAATACCCAGGCTTTGGTTGTTTCCTGCTGACACAGGACACAAAGGGACTGCTAAGGCTCCATATCATTTTTTTTGTAAGCAATGCATGCTTTTTGGCCAGGTTTCTGCTTGGATCACGGGCTCCTTCCTGTTTAGCCCCTTTCCTAGAGTCAAACTTTTCAGCTCATCTACCCTATATTCCACAACTATTGTTTGTTTTAATCTTTGACCCTTGACTTTCCATCCTTGACCCAGGTTTTGGATTTCTGCATCCTGTCTGGCTGTGGCAGGAGTCTCCACACTAAACAGCTTAGCTCCAGATCCCGTGGTCCAGCACAACCAGAAGCTCCTCAGTACTCATTCAGATCATCTGGGCGATTCACGGTTCCTAATTCCATCCACTGGCTAAATTTTCCCCATCTGTTCAGCGGAGATAATAACCATAAGGCTTAGTAAGAATAATAGGAGCTAACGGATAATCTTTTTAAAGGTTAACATGACGGTTCTTCCACGAATATAAAAAGAACAGCTTTTAAAGGCTTTATGGAAGCCATTAAATTAACGAAGGAACCAGTAGGCTGCTTCAACCATATCAAAGAGCAGACACATTCGTGAGCAATTTGGAATGCTAAGAAGAATTAGTAGATACCAAGCCAGCCTCCTCTACCAAGAAGATGGGTGGTGTCAATTGCATCTCCGTGAGACAAAAATTATTTGCCTTCCTATCAGTTTTCCGCAACCCATGTCAAAGCTAAGGAAAGACGGAGACCTCTAGGGAATTACAGGACTTGGAAGAACACAGTAGACATCACCTAATGTTCCCTTGAAAAGACACCTTGTAATCTTTTTTTAATTTTTTTCCCGTTTCAAAGTTCTTTACAACTGTGCCTGGCATATACAGCTTTGTATATTAAAATAGTTGATCACTAAAAGTAAATTGTCAGAGACCTGCCTTTTCTAGATAAGTGATCTAGTACATGATTTTTTTAAGATTTTATTTATTTATTTGACAGACAGATCACAAGTAGGCTGAGAGGCAGGCAGAGAGAGAGAGGTGGAAGCAGGCTCCCCACTGAGCAGAGAGCCCGATTCGGGGCTCAATCCCAGGACCCTGGGATCATGACCTGAGCCGAAGGCAGAGGCTTTAACCCACTGAGCCACCCAGGCGCCCCTAGTACATGATTTTTGAATGGATTCTTTCTGTCACCACCATAAGAAAGAGCTGCTATAGCATTAAATGAGACGGCGTCTAGGACCTCCTGGGTGCTTACCAAATGGTGGCTATGTAAAAACAAGCGTATACATCTGTAAACATATGTAAAACCCACACTGGACTATTCAAAAGGTCCAAGGTTTGAGCCAGGTCTTTCCTTGTATTAGAGAGATGCTACAGAATGCCTATGTCCACAAGGGACTGAGCAATCCAATTGCTTCTGGCCCCCCCCCTTTCTTTCTCCCACCCCTCCTATCTTGGTTATCTCTAGGTCTACCAACCGCCTGCCCTGGGCATGGTGGTACAGCTAATGGGTCATACACCGTGATGACCCCAGTCTGTCTTCTGGGCTAACTAAAATCTTGTCTCTGAGAAAAGGTCTTGGGAATTTTAATCAGACATCCCAGGTAATTTGAACGATCAGGTAGGCTGAAGAAACACTAGATTAGGCACCATCCTGGAGCGTGGAGACAAAGAAGGTAGTCCACAAAAGAGCAGAAACCATTGCAGCTTCTGGCTGAATAAAGCCATACAAGCAAACAAAACTGAGATTGGGGTCAAGCGAAATTCTATTAGTCTCAGACTCTTGTGAGGGCACAGTCTCAAGACTGAAGGACAGAATCACCTCAAAAGTAATGCAAGTCCACAATCATACAGCTCACGTGATGAACTAAACCCACAAAGTGTGATGTTTTGCAATGTAGTTAAAGCTGAATCAACAAAGTAAACATTGTCCTTTGTAGTGTTTATTCATTTAAAGCACTGTGATATTCAACACAAAAATATATACAATTTAAATACTTTATTTTCTCTCTAATAATTTCATCTGACATGAATTTCTTTGTAAAAACTCCACCCCAAAGAACAAATACTTTAATGGGAAGTTGTAGGAGGAATTGGTTAAGTATAAAATTACAACGCAGTTTACATGTGTAAACAGAAGCTTCCCATTTAAGGAAAAATGTCAGAAGATTCTAGTATAAACATTCATCTTGAGAAAAAGATGTTACCACTGTCACTCCCAGAAACCATGTAAAATTTTAACACATACTGTTTATTGAGATAAATGCAAGGTGCACCAGGGAAAATCAAAGCACACACTGTTTCGGGAACAGACAAAAACTAGAAACGTTCAAGAAGACGCTTAGGACCTTTTTAAAGAAAGAGAACATGAACTTAAAAGAGCTCAACATTAGACATCTTCGGAAAGAGATAACATACTAAATGCTTTCCGAAAGCCTACTGTGTGCCCTGAACTTCGGTGCCTACCAAAATTAGAGATGTAGGTTTTATCCTTTTTAGTTGCAATTCTTTTTGGGTGGAGACAGATTCGATTTTGTTAACTGCCAGAGCCAACAAAAAGGGATTTCTTCCCCCCTTAGTATGTGTTTTGGTTCTATCTGTATAAACTGTGTGGATTTGGATCATCATTTAGCTTCCTGGAGCCCCACGTGCAAGTGGGAGAGAACAGAAAGCTTCCATCATTAGTGCTGTTGCAGGGAAAAATGGAACAATGCATTTTGTAAATAATCAGGCACCTCACAAAGGCTAGTTACTGTCCATTCAATTATTCTCCACAGCTGTGGCTCAGTCGGTTAAGCGTCTGTCTTCGGCTCCCCATCGTGATCTCTGGGTCCTGGAATCAAGGCTCTCATCAGGCTTTCTGCTCAGTGGGGAGTCTGCTTCTCCCTCTCCCTTTGTGCTCTCTCTGGCTTTCGTTCTCTCTCAAGTAAATGAATAAAATCTTAAAAATAAAAGGGGGGGATGGGGTGGAACGGGTCCAGACTACCTGAGGCTGGGGGTCTAGAAAGACAAGGCCAAACTGGTCAAGTTATTTCAGAGACTTCAAAGAAAGGATATTTGAATCTCAAAGAGCAAGAGGTAAAACACGCAGGACAATATGAAATAAGTCAGCCATAAAAAACCTGCCATCCTAATGGTATTTTTTCACTTGTAAACCTTCCTTAGTGAAATCAAATACACTCATCATTCTATACAGAGTGACAAAAATTAGAAGGGCTTTCTGAAATGTTAGTTTTTTGATTAGACAATAGATGTATTCAATTGACTGTTCTCAGAATACCGTAGAATGAATTCTCTAGAATGATTCCTAAGTGTTATTGGAACAGTGAAATCAGTACAACTTTAAAGACACTATCCATCTCACTGAGGCAACTGTAATATATAACATTATTCTTGATACCCTGATTCCACATATTGGAGTCGCTTTTATTGCATTCCATCAGAAAGACATTCTTTGAATTTTGCAGTGACTCATAAAAATGTCAGTAGTGATTACTGCAGACCATTGTGATAAAACAGCTCTTTGATATAACATGCTTGGCCATAAAGAATTTGAAACAAAAAATACATTGTGTCAAGAATACATCAGAATCTTTCTGAAGAGACTATTAGGAGACAGATAATCAGCTTTTTCTCAATGCCAATTAATATTTTCTTCAATAGATTTCCAAAGAAATTATGTCAGTGCAGTAGAAAAGGAATGAGAGACCTATGACAGAGTCCTTAGGAAAAAACTAATATGAGGAAACAAAAAATGTAGATTGGCAGGAGTGCCATTGTTGTTTTGCTCTTTCTTTAAAAAAATACATATGCTCATGGGAGAATGTGCAAACTGGACAATTAATGAGTCTCTCTTCCACACACACACGCACAAATACACATTTATATCCATATCAGGATTTTTTTCCTGCTTGAATATATAGATATTGAAGACCTTTTACATAAAGTGCTAGATAGGCAATTATATTTAAAAAGAAGTTGAGGGAGCCTGCTTCCTCCTCTCTCTCTGCCTGCCTCTCTGCCTACTTGTGATCTGTCTGTCAAATAAATAAAATCTTAAAAAAGAAGTTGCAGGACACAACTTCTAAATCAGTGGCTCTCAGCTCTAACTGAAAGCTAGAATCACCTATGGACCATATAAAAGTAGACTAATGTTAGAGACCTACCCCAAATCTGGTGTCTTCATTTTTTTTTAAAAAGCTCCCTAGTGTTGATCCATTGCTCATGTGCTAAGATGATATGCACTGAATTTCTCCAACATGCTTTACAGGATCAATGCACACCATGTGACCATATGCAGAAGGCTTTTGTTTTTGCTAATCCATATTCATTGCAGGGAAGTTAAGAAAACAAAGACAGAGGGGGTATTCAGAAACATCCACACCCACATGAGCACTTAATAAATACCACCTGATAAACCTACAAAGTAAAAATAGCATGTAAACCTCTGCAAGAACTTTGGGAAAATCTTTTTTCAAAAGATGGTATTAAGAGAAAAAAACTCTCCTCTATTCAAAGTACTTCTCTATTCAAGCAGAACATCCTGTGGAAATCATGCAGAAGAGTGTTTATTGAGCAGCTACTATGTGCTATGTACTGAGGATGCAGAGAAAGAAGATAGTCCTTGCACCTCAGAAGGTCACTGTCCAGTGCAGTGGTTTACGGAGTGTCATTTTGCCTACTAAACCTTCTCCTCAAATGCAATTTACATGGAAGTTCAAGATCTAAGCCATTGCTAAGAAGAGTTGTTCTGCTTAAGGGGGCAAAAAGGACGAGAGCCCAGATTTCTGCCGCTCTGCCCTACAAGAAGCAGCCGGTCCCTCCAGACATCATGTGAGAAATCCTAACTATACCAAAGGGCACCATGTAGGACACTCTAGCCTACTAAATAAATCAATGGCAGTCACATCAAACTTGAGATGAAACTGAAGTCTAGAGCAGTATTCTCCAAGGTGGAGTATATGCAAAATTATCTACAGGAACATAAGAAGAAAATATTAACACTCCCTGTTTTAATAGCCTCTTCAAAAGATGCTATTCTGGGAGAAGATATTTGCAAATGACATATCAGATAAAGGGCAAAATCTATAAAGAACTTAGCAAACTCAACACCCAAAGAACAAATAATCCAATCAAGAAATGGGCAGAGGACCTGAACAGACATTTCTGCAAAGAAGACATCCAGATGGCCAACAGACACATGAAAAAGTGCTCCATATCACTCGGCATCAGGGAAATACAAATCAAAACCACAATGAGATATCACCTCACACCAGTCAGAATGGCTAAAATGAACAAGTCAGGGAATGATAGATGCCGGCGAGGATGTGGAGAAAGGGGAACCCTCCTACACTGCTGGTGGGAATGCAAGCTGGTGCAACCACTCTGGAAAACAGCATGGAGGTTCCTCAAAATGTTGAAAATAGAACTACCCTCTGACCCAGCAATTGCACTGCTGGGTATTTACCCTAAAGATACAAACGTAGTGATCCGAAGGGGCACGTGCACCCGAATGTTTATAGCAGCAATGTCTACAATAGCCAAACTATGGAAAGAACCTAGATGTCCATCAACAGACGAATGGATAAAGAAGATGTGGTATATATACACAATGGAATACTATGCAGCCATCAAAAGAAATGAAATCTTGTCATTTGTGACGACGTGGATAGAACTAGAGGGTATCATGCTTAGCGAAATAAGTCAATCGGAGAAAGACAACTATCATATGATCTCCCTGATATGAGGGAGAGGAGATGCAACATGGGGGGGTTAAGGGGGTAGGAGAAGAGTAAATGAAACAAGATGGGATTGGGAGGGAGACAAACCATAAGTGACTCTTAATCTCACAAAACAAACTGAGGGTTGATGGGGGAAGGGGGATTGGGAGAGGGGGGGTGGGGTTATGGACATTGGGGAGGGATATGCTATGGTGAGTGCTGTGAAGTGTGTAAACCTGGCGATTCACAGACCTGTACCTCTGGGGATAAAAATATATGTTTATAAAAAATAAAATTAAAAAAAAAAGATGCTATTCTGTGAATTTTATTATGTAAAAAATTTATTGGTAGCGTAGTTCATTCGTGCGATTTATAATTGGAGAATTATAAACCTATTATGGAGAAAAGTATGAAACTGGCACTTGTTAAGTACAAGTGGATAGAATGTTAGCAGTTTCATATGGTTCAACCTATATGTATAATTAGAAGTTGTGTGCCATTTGATATGGTTCAACCCATATATCAGCATCGTTCAACCTCAGCAATATTGGCATTTTAGTCCCGACAAGCTCTCTTTCGGGAGGATGTCCTGTGCATTTAGTACGCTTACCAGCATCCTTGGCCTCCACCTACTAAACATCAGTATACACCCTCTCCCCACCTGTAACAAACAGAATATCTCCAGACATTGGCAATTGTTCCCCAGGGGGGCAAAACCATCCCCTGTTGAAAACCACTCCAATATGAGGGCACGTGTTGATTTTTTACTAATGAAATAAATGATCAAAATAGTGTGGACACCACTGGCCTAGAGAACAGAGACGACCGTCATTAACATTTATAATAACGCCGAGATGCTAACCCTGTATCAACATTTCCACGAGTTTCATATGGGAGTCATCTGTTAAAGATAAGACAGGTTCAGCACTGCCATGAATGTTATGACCTATGACCTATGACCTACCATCATCTCATGATGATACTCATGAGAACACCATGAAACGTACAGAAGGCTCACGCAAAGACCCATTGACGAGTGAATGGTGACGCAGCTGCTCTCCCAAGCTAAACTAGGGATAGACTGTAAAGGTGAGAGAAAGCCTATCTGTGAAGCACCGAAAACAACGGTCACAGATAAGCCAGCCTCACATGCAGTCAGCAGGCCTGGGTATGCTTTTCCCAAGCAAATGATTTCAGAAGGGTCTGAACACCAGATCACAAAATGTTCTCAACTGCCTAGTCATAAACACAATGAGAGTCGCAATCAGGAGCCAAAGGACTGTCTTCCCAGATGCACACAATGGAAGAGGCTGTTAGTCACAAACTGATCTCTCATGCCGCCCCCACACATCGATGGAGGTCTAACCAATACTATTTATTTTTGAAAATTAGGATTGATAAAATACAGGTTCATGCGCACACTCTGGGATATGTACATAGAAAATATGGTCTAACCAAGCTCCCTTTTCTCCCATCCAAAACAAAAATGGTGAAGTTCAAATGTTTACTTACTCATGTGGTCTGAAGGCACGTTCATTCTTGAAGAAAAAAACGTGCCTTAAAACATCGATTAGACAGCTTTTAATCACGAATCAGTTACTCTTGGTTCCCAATGGCATATATAAGATAAAACAGCAATCAGACATCATCACTATCTATACACAAACAACAGCCTCATTATTTCTTAAACAACTTACAAATATGAAAAAACACATGACAGACATTTTTGAAGTACTTATTGAAAAGCCTTAGAATTCACTTTATTTCTCAGGCATTAATATTTTGGGGTATTGAGTGGGAGGAAGTGTGGGAAGGAGGGAATTCTCAAAAGGAACTGAATAAAAGTTGGCATTAAATCAGAGTTGGGATTCCCCCATCCCACCTCCTGCCTCGAAAGGGGGAAGAAAACAGAACTTGAGTCACAAGAAATCTGGCCTCTGGCTTGACCCCTGGGCAGGCCACTCTTTCCCAGAGTCCTGCCCTCCCACCCCGTGCCCCCGACACAGAAGCCAGCTCCGTGCCCAGAGGTGGTCTTTTGGGGAGAGCATTAGAAGCTGATGACTTTAAAGGAGATGTCAGGATCCTCCTGTGTGAGTTAGGTCATGAAAGCAAGCGCATAAAGAGCTATAAAAATATTCCTTTGTTCTTTTTAAAAACAGTTTTTAGCTTGCAAAGTCCCAGTTACTGAAGCAGGATTATGACTGTTCTGTGTAAGTGAATAATTAAGAAACTGAATTTTAATGATAACTAACTTGAACTTACTGTAGGCCTGGCACTGTTTTAAGTACTTCATGTGTGTAAACTCCACTAATCCTCATTTAGGGAAAAAAACAAACAAACAACAAGAACAAAAAAAAAACACAACTCTATGAGGTAGGTGTGATTTATGTCCCCATTTTGTAGATAAGGAAACGAAGGCACAGGGTCTGACACACGAGGGCAATGACTCCGAGAGTGAGCTTCTCCTTCTATCTTGCCATCTCGGGGGCTTCATCTCACTGGAGAACCAGCTCTGTCCTAGGGGCTCCTGGGCCACACAGAGTGGGAGTGCTGGGTCTGGGATCGAATCCCCATGGTCTCGGGCACACCACCAAACGGAAGATAGTCACGAGGGAAAAACAGGGTGCAGGCATTAGTAACAAGTGAGTTAACTAGCTCTACTATTTACCAGCTGCAAACCTTAATTTCTCTGAGCCATGGGCTACTTCTGTGAAAAAAAAAAAAAACAAAAACAGGATAATATCTATTGAAGTGTTGCCTTCTAATGACTGAGTATGAGACTATGTTAGTGAAAAAGCCTGGCCCCCAAGGTGTACACAATAAATAGGACTCTCTACTCTTCCTTACCCAGTAAAAGTCTTCATTTAATATTTTAAACAAAGACTGATCAAAACTAAACTTTGTTCTTGTTTATCTAGAATCAATGGGAATATATCGGACAAGGCCCAAAGTCATCTCTTCAGGGGCTAATGGAGAGTATAAGGCAATTTGCTCAAAGAGGAGATTTTGGGACTTTGGATGTCTGCTCCTTGGTTTATTTGTGGACTGCATGACTAGAAACCCAATGATGTCCATCCGGAGGAGACTGTTTGAATAGATCATGGGCAGTCACACAAGGAGTCCTACATAGCAGCCCCAGAGAACCAGGGAGTCCTCCATGTATGAACGGAAAGATTGACACGATGCATCAGGGGAGAAAAGCAAGATACAGAACAATGAATGCTAGCATTTTAATGAAAAAGGAGGTTCAGCCTGCGTACACTCATCTATGTATGTTCGTATAAACACAAATATCACTGGAAAGATACATAATTCACTACTAATGCTACTAGCTCTGGAGAGGAAAAATCAGTGGCTGTGGACCCACTATATATCCCTTTATACTTAAAAATTCTCTTATTTATATGAATATACTTCTATTTCAAAACTGAAAAAAAAATCAAAATAAATAGAAGGCTTGGAGGGGACTGCTACAACTTAGAGACGAGCTCACGGAAGTCAAGTATGACGCCTACTTGGGATCTGGACGTTCTTGTCACAGCATTCTAGACCGGTGCTGAGGGCCAGAACCAGCATCACCTGAGTATCTGTCAGAAAAGCAAACTCTGCGTCCCATTCCAGATCTACTGGACAGGAAGCTCTGGGAGTGGGGCCTGGGAGCTGGTTAAAGGAGCCTTCCAGGTGATTCTAACGCCCCCTTGGAAGCCCAGCGGCCCAAGCAGTAATTCACCATCACTTTGCAGACCAGCTGTCTGTTGAAAACAGGCTCCCAGGCCCCAGCTTGGACCGAATTACAATATCCTGGATGAAACACAAGAATGTGTATCGTTTAATAGTCTGAATCTGACACGCAGCCAGAGTTTGAGAATCACTTCCTAAAACCAAAGTCTGCTGTGATCAATCCAAACACTTTCCTGAGATTAATTTGCACATGGCAGACTAAAGAGACCCAGTCCCATGCCTGCTTCCCCCAGTTAAGTGCATGGATGGAAATAATTCTTGTTGTATAATGGATCCCAAACTTCAGTGCACATCAGAATGACCCAGACAGCTTGTTAAAACACATATTGCATTATCCCAACTGCAGAGGTTTTCATTCAGCAGAACAGGGGGTGGGGGGACGACTGATAATTTGCATGTCTAACAAGTTCCAGCTGATATTGCTACTGGTACTGTTGGTCTGAGGCCCCTGGGAACAACTTCTCTCTCTAGTTCACTGGTTCTCAGCCAGGGTGCCACAGGCCCTTTCCAAGCATGCTCCCAAATATGGTCCCTGTGTACAATAATTTTTGCATTCACTGAAGATGCAAAATTTGATGGGAGTAAGTGTGAGACCAAATTTTGAGCTGAGCAGGTCATGCTGCGCAACATCGGATAGGAAACACTCAGTAATAAGAGGCAGGTACCTGTTTATCAGGTACTCTCAGGAGTATCTATGAAAGCCTGGTAAAGGCTACAGACAGTTCTTATTCAGCCGAAAAGTAATAACATAGAGTGGAACATGTAGGAATGCAATGACATCTTTTAAGGTGCTTCTCCAGCATTTCTTTCTTTCTTTTTTTTTTTTTAAGATTTTATTTATTTATTTCACAGAGATCACAAGCAGGCAGAGAGAGGTGGGGAAGCAGGCTCCCCGCTGAGCAGAGAGCCCGACGCGGGGCTCAATCCCAGGACCCCAGGACCATTACCTGAGCTGAAGGCAGAGGCCCAACCCACTGAGCCACCCAGTCTCCAGCATTTCTTGTATGTGAAACCGATCCTTAAACTTTAAAGGCTGAGAACCACTGCTCGCTGACAAGCTGGCTGCCCAATCTGAGAACCACTGCTCCCTGACAAGCTGGCTGCCCAATCTGAGAACCACTGCTCCCTGACAAGCTGGCTGCCCAATCTGAGAACCACTGCTCCCTGACAAACTGGCTGCCCAATCTGAACGGGGACGACGCAACCCAATGCAGACGGCGTCAGGCCCTAGATCATACGGTGGCTCCCGGGTTGCATAAATGATGGAGTGACTAAGATCAGTAGAATTTACCAAGATTCACAATTTCAGGAGCTGGACTGTATCTATGCAATCCAGGAAAATCCCACCACCGTCCAGCCAAGCAATCAATGAACCGCAGGAGATGAGGCGCTCGGCCACTCCCCAAGGGTCAGTGAGAGCCCATTTTCCCTCCAGGGTGGGGGCTCCAAGTTCTCTATGCTGGGCTCTCCTGCATAGGGTTCTTATTCTCTTCTCCTTTTCTAATCCACAAAAACCCTCTCAAACATGTCAATAAGGGCTTCACAGGGACAAAAGATAAAAGAGCATATTATGGCTTAGTGGCATTCCAGAAGGTGGAGTTAAGAAAAGACATTTCTGTGGGTTTGGGGGCGGGGGGAGAGTATCTGTGACATTGGAAAGAGCAACAAGAGTGGGGGGTGGGGATGAGGGGGAACAAAGCGCAGTGCCACACAAAACTCGTTTCTGACCCCACTACTTCTAATGCAAGTTATTTTTGTCATGAGCTGGCTAAGTGAGGTTTAGAAATGGCTGTTTCATGTTCCAAAGGTAAATTTATAATGTAAAAAGATTAGCTGGTGGAAGAGAAAATTAGAGAGGAGGAGAGAGAAATTGCCCCTTTAGACTATACTACTTTATCTAATTGCAATGACTTAATTAAAAAGTCATTCCACATTCCACCATCTAAATATCTTCTTACCACATGGTAACACTATCTATAAGAAAATATTTAAAAAGAAATTAAGGAGTTTTGTTTCTATTATTGTATTTCAAGCCTCATTCAAGTCGGTTTCCTTTCTGCCCTGACACACTTGAGGTGTTGCCACAACCCCATCGCTACAGAAGTGATTCTCAGGAGGGCTGCTGGAATCTGCAGCTGGTGGCAAGAATCACTGCTCCACAATTACCAAAGAGTAACAATTATAACAGAGTGCTGATACATACGATTAGAAAAGCAAGAGACATCTGTCGCTCCTCAAAAGTACAGGGATCCCACCCGCATATAATTTCCTCCACACGTGTAAGCAACAAAGAATACAGGATAGGACCATGGAGGTACAGGGGCCGTGGACCCGGAATGGATGGATGAACTTGCTCACTAAGTCCCTTGCTTCTGCACCCCAGACTTCTAGAACTCTGCACACATCCACCTCTCAGCAAAATTACAGATTACTCCGGATCACTTGGGGAACACTGGGATGATGCTGTTACATTTGCAAGGGTCGAAGGTCAACCATACAATAACAAAAGATAAATGAGTGTTCTAAATTGCAGTAACAAGTCAGAGAAGTCTTTAAGATATATATCTTTTACTATTTGAAACTGGTTCAAAGAGTCCTACATATAAATTATAGAAGCACTCAAGAAAAATAATACATCTCATTACAGTACATTAGGGCATTAAATTTACAACAACCTAAATTTCCCCTAAGGTATATACAAAGTTTCCATTTCTCAGAAGCTTATCAGTTCTACCTGAGAGTGTGATTATTTAAAAAATTCTAAATTAGAGCTATTAGTATACATGAGAAAACCATAATTAGTCTGAAATCACAGCCATAAGCCAGCTGTAACAGTTCAAATGACAACTCCCAATCTTCAAGTATGGGGAAAATGCGTGTGTCTTTTTACTGCAATTGGTGAACTCCTGGCTTGTGGCAAAAGTCCCAAGGCTGTAGGAGGGAAAAATACTTCCCTGGCCTTTCAGCAAGGAACAAACTCGCAGCAGGATCAACCAGTGTCAATTAGCCTTCAGTGTTAAGCCTCATAGACCCTCAAACCCAAACCTCATTTCATCCCAGCTGGGAAAACAGCCCCACAGCGACTGGAGGACGGCGGCGTGCACAGTAGCTAGGGCTGCAGAGTTGCAACCTTCTCCTTTTTGTCAAATCGTCGATCCTTAAACTAGGAGGATAGGCGGGTGACCTGACACCACTGCTTCTGGAGGTTTGAAAACAACGAAACTTTTATTGGGCTCTGATGTTTGCAGTTATGTCATCATTCAGTATCAGTGGGCTTTGAGATTTAGCCCAGATATTAAATTAATGTACTACGTGAGCCAAATCCAGACTGGGAAATTTCTTACTTTTCACCCCTCTAGTTTCTTAGCAGTAGAAGAAAATAAGGTCATCTGAAATTTCTGAGTCACTGGCATCCAGCCAAATGAGCCCTCTCTGGGTACAGGATCCCCTTACTTCAGAAGACTCTGAAAGCCCCTTTATCTGAGGAGACCGTCATTATTTCCCCTTTGAGTCCTAAGTTGCAAGTACTAATTAGCTCTATGTAGTGAAATAATATGAGAAGGATGCCTCCTGTTGTAAGAAAACTATGTATCCTCCTCCACTTTACAATAAAGACAAGGGGCTGTGATTTCTTGGCTTAACACTGATCTTATTCAGGACTGAGTGGGGTCCACTTTACTTTTTTTTTTTTTTTTTAATTTATTTATTTGACAGAGAGCGAGAGCACAAGCAGTCAGAGAGGCAGGCAGAGGGAGAGGGGGAAGTAGGCTCCCTGCTGAGCAGAAGGCCCGATGCGCAGCTCGATCCCAGGACCCTGAGATCATGACCTGAGCCGAAGACAGAGGCCTTAACCCACTGAGCCACCCAGGCACCCTGAGTGGGGTCCACTTTATTTATTTTTTTTTTTAAGATTTTATTTATTTATTTCACAGAGAGAGATCACAAGTAGGCAGAGAGGCAGGCAGAGAGAGAAATAAAGGAGGAAGCAGGTTCTCCGCTGAGCAGAGAGCCTGATGCGGGACTCGATCCCAGGACCCTGAGATCATGACCTGAGCCGAAGGCAGAGGTTTAACCGACTGAGCCACCCAGGCGCCCCTGGGGTCCACTTTAGACCATGTATTCTCAATGGTGCAATACTGGCCCCCACAAAAAAAATACTGGGTCTTGTGGATGCAGGGCAGGTGGCAGAGGGAGGTAAAATGACATTAGACATTACATGTTATTTATATAGATTAAACACAGATAGAAATATAGTATATAAAAAGTATATGCAGATATGCAGTATATCTATCATATTAAAATTTCATTGAGGGGATCTTTTAAAAAAGTCTAAAGAGATTCCTTAGGTGGGAAATAATGCTTGAGAAACAATGTTCTAGATTTTGTCAAAGCAAATGCTTGAAGCCTCCAACCAAAATGATCACAATTATTATTCTGGAAATAACAATTCATTGTTTAAATTCAAGCTTCCAATAAAATCAAATAATTTTCTTTTTGCAGATAATCACTGTAAATTGCAATAAAGCAGGAAAGAATTCTATATGTTACAAACATTTTTTTTTAAGATTTTATTTATTTATTTGACAGAGAGAGAGATCACAGGTAGGCAGAGAGGCAGGCAGAGAGAGAGAAAGGGAAACAGGCTCCCTGCTGAGCAGAGAGCCCAATGTGGGGCTCAATCCCAGGACCCTGAGATCATGACCTGATCTGAAGGCAGAGGTTTTAACCCACTGAGCCACCCAGGCGCCCCATGTTACAAACATTTTTTTAAAAAGCTGTGACCTCGTTAGGAATGACAAAACTACTAACAAGTTGATCATATCATTTTTCAAGAATTCATATTTCTCTTATTAAGCCTAAGTAATATAGATATATCTTCTGTCCAAATCCTAATCACAAATAATTTTTAAATTGCTGATGAAAAATTAACAGTCTTATTTTTTAACAATCTTCTTTCAAAGATGTAACAACCTGCATCCCTCTTTTTAGACTCCAGAAAGCTGCTTTGCAGAATAATGCACAAATTTTAAAAGCATGCATAACAAATTAACAAGCCCTGTACTGTTACAATGATGTAATAGCAAAAAATGAGACAAATGCCACCTGCAATTCATCCACTTTTCCCCAAAAATTCAAATAGCATTCTATGAGCTAACCATAAAAATACTTTCCTCATTCTTTTCTCTTTTTTTTAATTTAAATTCAACTAACATGGCATCTGATACTTTCCTCATTTAAAAAAATTAGTAATTGGGTAAGTTTCTAAAACATTTCACATTCAAGGAGAGGAACATTCTTTTCTAAACATCCTAAAATAAATGCAAAATACGTTTATGCATAAAATTCTTTTCTCTGGGATCTTCTCATGCCACTTCAAAAAAGACTAGTTTTATAAACAACAAAAAATGGTCATTTCTGCCATTAAAAGGAAGGGTAAGAGTCTTCCAACCAGTAAACTGTGGGTCTTCTGGTGATAAAGATTTCCACCACTGAATCTGTCTCATCTCTAATGATAAGTCATGTCTCCTTTTTCCAGTTCCTTCTTCTTGAAGTAATAGTGCATCCAAGAATTAAAAAGCCAAGAAGACAGGTCTGCTGGCCATAAATACTTTTAATTTGATTTATGCAAGAATAAACCATGCTCACAAAAGGGACTGGCACTTTTCTAAATTAAAGTAATCCCAATAATTACAATCAAAGTTCTTCAGTTGATGGAAACAAAGCCAACAGCAGCATTAACCTAAATGTCTGCTTCAGCAAGGGCCAGAAAATGCTAATGTTGACATTCAGTTCCAAAAAAAAATTATACAGGGAAAATAATGGCATACAAAAATATCACATATTGGTGAAAGGACTTAGGAGAAATGAAAATCTGGGGACAGGATTTTAAATTCTATAACCAACTAAATATGAATTTTGTTTTCATTAGGGGACTGGCATTTTGTAGAACGAAAACAGTTATCTGATTTTCTGAAATGGCTCTTTAGCTTTTTTATTATAGCTCTTCAGCTTTTTATTTTTATTATTATAGCTCTTTAGCTTTTTAATGGTTGATGTAAGATTTGGAGAAAAAATTAAAAAGGGATGTGGTAAACATTTCAGCCATTTCAGTGTGATGTTAATCTAGTTTTAGATTTTCCATGTATCTTTTGAAACATAGTAATTATTTTAAGACCATGATATAAAAATGCTTTTAAAGAGAACAATGGAGATCATTTTCAGTTGAGAACCTCAAAGTGCCACGTGGGTTTCACGCACACAAAACAAAAGAAGAGATGGGACGGAGTAACACTTCCACCACAGAAACCACCAGATTCATCAGTCATTCTTCATATACGTTGCTGTATTGCATGAATATGTATGTAGTATATTCATAATATCCCAAGCCACTGAAAAGTTTGCTTTGGAAATTACAGAAGAAAATGGAGAGTAGTAGATGTTATGGAAATGAAGTGTGCTTGCAACTTTTTGTATTGCGAAAATAAAGAATTGCTCAAATGGAATAAATGGAATGGCTAAATAGAATGACCATTATTAAGCAGGCTTACTTCACAGAAATAAAATTTCATACTTGATTTTCAAAAAATATGAGGGAAGTGTCATCGTATTAGCCATATGATACAACCTCAAACAAAATCTGTATTGTAAGTCACACTTAGTACTGTGTAACAAACAAGGTGACATCTCATTGTCTTTCGTGTCACCATTTCATTTGTGTACAATGACTAAGAGGCTCCTATAATGTGTGATTCATGATGACTCATTCTTATACGGGAATAAAGTGAAAATGTATTAGCGTAATGAATAAATTCTAACCTCGTTTTTAAAATAACTAAGGAATCTGAGTGCATCAAAAATACTTTCAGTTAAACATCATTTCACTTTGAGCAGGGTAAGTGTGGTTATACTTAATTCTGTGTTATTCTTTAACCATGAAGCCACGGTTCATCAGTCCTGGTCCTGTTAGATCACATGTCCTTGGGTGGGTTGGGTTAGGTCACATGTCCTTGGATGGTTGTTTTTAGAAGTCCAGTAGATATTTCAGAATCATGGTTGAAATTGAATAAGGCAAAAGAAAAGGAACCAGTGGTGAACAAGAATAACAAGTAAGGGGAAGTTTACTCCATAGATTTCCAAATTAAAACAACTTACTATATGCTACTTAAGAAAAGTCTTGTAGCTAGGCTCATCCTATTGTCTATCCAATAATCTAGTATACAAGATTCTGAAAGGCCAACAGCTCACACATAATGTGTCTGTCAGCAAGTTTTATGCCACAGTACATGATCTTTTGTTTCCTTGGAAAAAGAAATCATTACTTGTATTCATTCCTCATGCCTAAAATACGCCCATTCTAGCCCCTGGATTGCCTATGAAAAGCTGACACCTTCATCAGCCTTTTCCTTTAAATACTCTGCTTGGAAGTGTGTTCTATTATTCAGGTATTCATTTATTTAGTCATTCATCTAAACAAACATCTAAATGGTCTATTCTATACACTTCAGAATCCGCTAGATACTACATCAAATACAAAGAAAGAATGTACATATACAATTAACATACAATGTAAATTCTTCAATTAGTTTTTAAATGTAACTTTTCCTTCTACATTTAAAACTTCCAATGGCAGGGGCTCTTTCCTCCTGTACAGAAAGTAGTAAATATACCTTTACTGCTGGATGGGACACACACCAATGAACTACTTTTACACTTCCTCAGAAGTGATTTGTTTAAAATTATAATCTGTTATAGTCCCTGGAAAAATAATTTTTAATAGAATTATTTGCATATGCATTTCAATTCAGTGTTTATCTTTGGTTTTATGCATTTCACTGATTCAAGTTGTGTCCATAGAGTTCCTTAGACATAGCACACAGCAGTCTGTCAACAGCAAGCAAAGCTAAATGAAGGAGAAAGCCAGTATCTCAGCATTTGTTCTTTGGTAATACGTCTTCAAAGATCCTTAAACAAGGGAAGCATAAAATAGGCCATCAATACAAACATACTAACACTCTGCAATTAAAATGTTGCAATTATACTGACATATTAAAATACAAATTTATGAAAATGACTCTTACAATTAGAAATTTCATGTTTATAAAATGATTCCACGGAATTTTTATTTTAAAAAGGTATATAATACCATTGATTTTTTAAAATATTTTATTTATTTATTTATTTTGAGAGCGAGGATGAGAAAGAGAGCACACAGAGGGAGAGGGAGAAGCTGACTCCCTGCTGAGCAGGGAGCCTGATGTGGGGCTCAATCCCAGGACCCTGGGATCATGACCTAAGCTGACAGCAGACATGTAACTGACTGAGCCACCCAGGTGCCCTCGTTGATTTTTTTTTTTTACATAGTACCTTGCTTTACCTTATTAAGAAATAGCACCTTTGAGTCTGAACTAAAAACTCCTCGTTAACTCCACATCATTAATTCTAAAAGCTAAGAATTACTGAGAGTAATGCTAGTATAGGAATCAGGAGACCTGGGCTCTAAGATCCATTATCTACTAGTTGTTCAGTTTTGAATCAAGTGTGCAATCCTCCAACATCTCAATTAATGCTTCTACCAAAAAAATGATACCTGACTTTCTCATCCAGTCCAGGAAACCCTCTAGCAAACCCTATTTAAAATCGGAGGTACTGAAATACATAGTTCTTTCAAATAGGAAGAGTAGTCAAAAACACATATAGAAGAAAACAGCTCTCAGAGAAGCTGACACATACAATTTCACTACCACTAAAAGTCCCCAAGGCACAGCTTGTGCAAGATGGATGAATTTCATCTAGGTCTGTCCATCTGTGTCTTCATTCAACATGTATTTATTGAGTGCCTACTGTGCACCAGACACTCTTCTAGGCCCTGGAATTACAGCAATGACTATAATCAATATGTTCCCTTATGCCACAAAGCTAATATTCTAATGAGGGAAAAAGACAAAAAATAAGTAGCTCAAGATTAAGTGCCATAATCATGCATAATCATGAGAGGGAAAGTCACCAGGCAAGGGGCTCATTTTGGGTGGGTGGCAAAGCACTGATATAGTAACATCCAAGAAGGAGGAAGTGAATGACAAGAAGAAACCATCAGCCATGTTGATGCTCCTTGACTTAATTCCCTCTCCCAGGGACAGACGCATTGACTAAGCCAATCAATAAAAGATTCTATCCTAGGAATTTGGAATCAGAACTCCAAGACTACTCTCTTTTAAAAAGTTTGAACCAGGCAGTGATGTAAAAATGGCCAGGGGTGTCTTATTTCTGTTCGGTGGGCAAGACCATTGATTATCCGAAAAATGGAGATGGGCACAAAAGAATAGAGATCAGAAAGCATGTGGTCCTGGGAAGGTGGAGGGACATTTCCAGCTCCTGGTCCTAGTCTCTTTTTGAGCTACAGCTGTGTCTTAAGCCTATGAGGTCCATGAGGTCCAAATGGATCCTTCAGGTAATTTTCCAAATGGGTGTAGCTTTCTAAAACATGGTTACTACAACTAGATTAAATACTATCGTGGCATTTGGAAGCACATTACATACGAATGAATTTATCGAATTCATACTAAATACTGTCTACTAAGAGAAAGTGCAGTATGGTGGGAGGGGTACATGGGATAAAGTGAGTCAAGGGGCACCATGGTGAGATCTCCACAGAGATATTTAAAGAAGAGCTTAGAATGTCTCTAAAGCTCAAAAGAGTTCCTCCATGGTGGTACCTTGAATGGCACCTTGGGTTGACATGGCCTATCACCAATGTGGCCACTGGTTTTAGGCTCTCAAAGAACCCTACCTTTGAGAAAATTGTCATGACAGTGCCAATTTGCTCCCTTAAAATCTTCAGTTTTTTTCATGTACATGTCAAAATTCCACTCCAGGGGGACCTGGGTGGCTCAGTGGGTTAAAGCCTCTGCCTTCGGCTCGGGTCATGATCCCAGCATCCTGGGATCGAGCCCCACATCAGGCTCTCTGCTTCACAGGGAGCCTGCTTCCTCCTCTATCTCTGCCTGCCTCTCTGCCTATTTGTGATCTCGTCTGTCAAATAAATAATAAAAAAATAAAAATCTTTAAAAAAAATTCCACTCCAAACAGAGCAATATTTACATTAGTACACGTTCCTACATGTACACGGATGTTGACTGCAGCAGTCTCTAAAGTGATCACATAAATCTATCAAACAACAATTGGGTTTACTAAAATATGGCACACTCCTAAGCAGACATCAAATATTTAAAAACTAACTAGGTAATTCAACATAATAATAATAATAATAATCGAAATATGCTGGCAAATGGAAAAAAAGCAATGAATGGCTCAGGAAAGAGCATACATGCTTCAAAAAGAAGCAAAGATGTGTGTACACTTTGACATGTAACGAGATACGCAAAGAAAAGTTTGTCAGGCTCTCCTCCAAACTCTTCACTGAGGAGATTTGGTCAGATTGGGATTCAAAGGGCATTTTCATTTTCACACCTGCTGTTTCCTGTGTTGTTAACATTTTTCACAAGTATGCACACCCCGCTGTTCTAATCAGTGGGCCAATGAAGGTACGTCACTCAGCCCATGCCTGTGCGGAGAACGAAAAAATGTTCAACTATATGAAAACTGTCAGCAAGCCCACAGATTTAGAAATGTGAGGGAAGAGAAACTTTCTTTCTCTTTTTTTAACTGCACTACAGATCTGTAAAGAGAGAAACCTAGTGATTTTACATCTTGCTCACAGAAGCCGGCGGTTTTAGAAAGGCGCAAAGTGCGGCAAGTACTAAAAATACCCCCTATGCCACCACAGCACCCAGCTTTCATTTAACTCTCTTTGCTATAAATAGTGTACGAATAACACCCATACTCCCTAGAGTACTCCCAACAGTGTGGCTAGAGAGGAAGTCACACTACTTTCTAGGCTAGAATATGGCTTTGGCAAAGGAGGGAGCTCCTTTCAGGAGGAAAAATAGGGTTGTCATGGCACCCTGACAGGCTTTCCCCAAAAGGCTAAATTGGGAGATACTTGGGTTAAAAATAAAGCAGAGACTTTTCCTCAGAAACAGGTGACTGGAGTTTTGCCTTCTTTGTGAGGTTTCTTTCATCTGGCACAGCCCGCAAAGCTCCTTGTGGGAGCCTTCCACTTGTGAGCATGCAACCACCCTTGGGACTGAGGTGCCATGGACTAGTGTGCTCTTAATTGGTAAACACATGTGTAGTTTATTTAGAAATATGACAGCCATGCCAAGAAACGTCCTCTCACTTTCCCTCATACTTGTGAATACCACACACCAATTACCAACTGCCTGGCTGTAATTTTTTTTAAAATTCTTTTCTTCTCTCCCTGCGAATTTTGGACTCAATTTGATGTTGTTAGAAAAAAATACAAAAGTTTCCATCCCCAGCAATTGTCTGTTTCCTGTATCATGTCTGAGGTCCACACCACAGTTACGAAATTTATCCTAAAATCCCCCCCCTTAATCGTACTTACTTGGGGGTTGGGGGGGCAGCATTTCCTTCAAACACCAATCCACAACATGAAAAAAATGCTAAGTATGTTTGGATTGGCTGTATTCTACCTTGAATGAGGTTTCTTTTTATTTTTCTTTTTTTAACTAAAAAGATAAATCCTACAGCTATATTAAGTTTCAAAATGCCTCATAGCAGGTGTGGATATAAAGGGGCAGGGGAGCGGGGGAATCACACAAAGAAACCCAGAGCCATTTTATCTATAAAATATATTTATGATTTCTGGACATCACGGGTAATATAAGGCATGCTCCTTTGTTCTGTCCTAGACTGCTATTTGGGTGGAGAGAATTAAAATAATTAGGTGACCAGAGAATAAAACTAGAACAGGAGGTGTGTCTTCTCAGTCTTTAAAATCTAACCTGTCTAAAGGTTAGGATTCCAGCTCATTCACTGGGTCATTTATCCAGCCAGTCAAGCCCACTCAGGGTCAGGCTGAAGTCTGAAACACTACATTTCCTTTTACTGGTTTTAATGGTGTTTAAAACTATGGAAGCCAGAAAAATGTAGAAGTAATTTGCTGCCCACATACCCACAACACAGAGACAATTTGTCCCTCACATACCCAACATGATCCAGCTTGCCCTTAGCTTGATTTTTTTAGCTATTACTGAGACCTTAACCAATGAGTAATCCTTCTAGTAAAAAATTTACTGCAAATCTTTTTCAAATGTCCTGTTTTAAATAGTCCATGAGGAAACATGCTATTTATATTACTTAAGATCTGGTGAAACTAAAAAATGCAAATTTAACTCCAGTGACATACATTTTCACCTTTCATATTGAAAAGTATCCAAAAGTCTTGACAATGTTCTGTGATGACAGGGAAGCCAGGAAACACAAATCCCATACATTATTGATAGGCAAATATGGGATAAAATGGGAGATACTCTGTGGAGGGAAATCTGGCAATACCTACACATTGACAACGTCTTTTGCTCCCAGAACTCCATTTCTAGGAATGTATCCCACAAACCCACTGACACATACGCACAAAGACAAATGGGCAAGATATTCAGTGCTGCAGCATTTGGAAGAGCTAAAGATTAAAACTAAGCCAAATGTCTATCAGTAGGTAAGGTGTTGAGGCACCTCAAATATGCACTTCCAAATAATGGAATGGGCTGCAGCAAAGAACAAGGTAACACTGTTTGGAAAAAGTTGGAAACGGGAAAAAAAAAATACAGACAGCTTGATAGATGGATCGAGACAAACACACACACATTTGAGTACACACAGACTGTCTCTGGAAGGAAAACTGGTGATAGTGATCCTTCCCTGCAGAGAGACCATCTTGTCACCATGTATATATACCCACTATTTTTACATTTTGATTTCCATACCATGTACATGTAGGGCTTATTCTGAAGGAAAGAACTATGTTTTCTAAAATCTCACAAAATCTTATCTAAAATTTTTAATTGCTAACTCAACATTTTTCCATTCATTGGTAAAACAAATCCCATTCTTTTCACAATGCCTACCTTCTCCCACCTGCTTACTTAAGACTATCAAGTCCTTGAAGGCACAGTTCAAATCCTAGTTTGGTGTGGGGCTCGTCTCTAGCTACTATACCCAGACGCAACCCTCATCTCTACGAAACATTTGGAGAACATGGTCTATCCTCCATTTTGTGTCTGTGCCACCTGGGTTCTTGTTGTATAAGCTCCTATCTTCTCACTAAGAAGGCAAACTCCTTGAGGGGAAGGGGAAGGGGGAGTGGGGAGAAGGCTTTGTCCATACCTCTCTCTATGTCTTGTTACGGTGCAAAACATACTGCAGGCTCTAGGTATGTGTAAGTCATATGCCCAGAAATGTACAGAAAGCAGCCATATTGGGTAAAAGGCAATATCTGAAACACACACACATGCACAAACCACAACCTAGAGAATGGGGCAGGCATCAATAAATATCTATATACATTTTATTCTAAGAGCCCAGTCAATGTCTCCCAGCACAAAAGCATACTAGGCTTGTACTATTTCAGCTTTTTGAGATATTACCCTTTAACTCAATAGACTATCTGATTTTGATGTTGTTACATCAGAATTTAAGCTCAGAATATCATTATAATTTGTGAGAGGTAAAGAAGAGTAATAAAAAGATGCTTACAAAACACTAAATGTAAAAATTAAGACTATAACATTCTCGTTTGCCACCCTTGTACATTCCTGCTTTCCTGAGGACAGCAGGTGAAATATTGCTTTCCATTTTCTCTCATATTTAATCACCATTAATAGCCTTTAACTCTGATAGGTTAACAAATTCTTCCCTTAAAAAATAATGACTTTGCACTGAACTTTAAGTTATTGCTAAATGGCAGTTACAAATGTGAAACTATTATCTGAAAACTCACCCCAAAATGACAGGCTTGGATTTTAATCTGAACACATGCAAATACCAAAATAATATAAAATAAATACATTTTTAACCATTTTCCCTTCATTTATAAGGCTGTCTTGATCATTTTGTGTTAATCTATAGCACTGCTTAACAACGGGCATTTTAAGAAGTCTAAAGACTCATCAGATTTAGAAATTTCCATATTGCTTGTCTCAACAGATAATATTTTAACACACTTCACTTAAAATTCTTTCTTTTTTAAAGATTTTATTTTTAAGAGATCTCTATATCCAACATGGGGCTCGAATTTAACAACTCTGAGGTCAAGAGTCACGTGCTCCACCAACTGAGCCAGCCAGATGCCCCCATTTAAAATTCCTAAGGAATGTAGTGCCAGATACAGAGTTATCTGATTTTTGCAGTGAACTCAGCTTTATGAGGAGCAGATAATGTTTTGGAAAATGGAAGAAAGCACCCCGTTATTTTGGCTGAGATTGGCTCTTATTGATTTTTCTGGAAGGTTCTCTTAATTTACTTGCAAAGATCAATGCTTTAAAAAAATTAAACAACCATAATAAGTATGAAAGATATATTAATGATAATAAAATAAAATAAAATAAAATGAATAGATTTAAAAAGAAATACACATAAAATAGGAAGATAACTCTTGTGATGAAAGATGATGGTATTAGGGTGGGAAATGCAGCCATCAGAGTGCTGAAGAATGACCAGCAAGGTCAGACGAACAAGAGATGAGTTGGGAACTCAGCACTATAGGAAGGGGTGTTATCAGAAAGAAGAGAAAAGTGAGATTAAAGAACTAGCAGCCTCAGAAATTATCTGAACGGGGACAGCAATTTTATCTTCTGGTCCAGCCATGAGTCTCGGGAGAGAGTACTAGTGTCTTTTACTGAACTAAAATTTTTTTTTCTATGTACTTCCAAACTGAGGTTCTAGGGTTCTGAGTCAGATGAAGAAAAAAACAGTTCTGAGTTAACCAGGGTTTCCAGTCAGTTCTATGCCAGCAGGTGTTACAGAGCTTGGTTCAAAACGTGAAAAACAAATATTCAAGAAGCCTTTATACCTGCCAAGTATGATGATGGCAAGAGATATTCTCATGATTCTCATGAATGTGTAAGATTTTCAAGGGACTGAAAGAAACACTGTATTTAGCTTAAAGCATTCTCAAGTCAAAGCAAAAGATCTTGTGTGTCCAGAGAGAGCCCACAAAGTCAGAGATCACGAAGGAAACAGGGAGGGCACTGTAAATTAAGAACTGGCGATATGATACTTACTATTCCCTCAAATTAAGGGCATTGCACAATAGCAATATTATCTCAGTTTGTCATTAAAATTTTACGATGGGGACAACCCTAGATCTGTGTCATTATCCACTTAGAAGACTAGACAATACCATCATGAGTTTTCATAAAGAGGCTTCAGCCCAGAGGGACTGAGAGATAAACAGCTCTGTAAACCAACATGTGAGGCTTCGAAGTTTCTTCTAGAAAGGTGTCCCCGACATTTCAGTTATCACACAGTATCATGGCAATCCTTAATTCTGCTTCTTCTTCCCAAAGCAACTGTATTTCTCTACTTGAGAGCCTCTCTCTGAATGTAAGAGGAGCCACAAAAATAACCAAGGTAAACACAAGGAGATTTGTGCGACTTCAGGGCAAACTACTAGATTCTGGTATACTCCGTATGAACCATAACTTCGCAATAACCCCCACTCCATTCCATTCAACTGCCTAGTTATTCCTGCATTGTCTTTATTTCCTTCAAGAAAGGCTCTCTTCTATTCAAACTTGAAAGAAAGGTAATTAAGTATTAAAAGACTTTAGGAACCAGAAGCAATCAGGAAGAGTGAGGCCATCTCAACTTCACAACCCTAGGTTTGATTTAATTTCTAAAGAAAAAGAAAACAGTATACAAAAAGGAAATTTTTAAAAAGAATTTTAAGTAAACTCTACTCCCAACATAGGGCTCGAACTCATGACCCCGAGATCAAGAGAACTTCGGAGTAGGCCAGCCAGGCACCCATAAAAAGGAAATTGTAAAATTACAAGCCACCACAAAGGGAACAGAGAAGTCTGAAATGACATAATGAGCACCAATTGCCCTGTGGGAAGGTTCTAATTATTTTCTCCCAAAGAGGAAAACTTCCCAAAGTAAGTATTTAAGAACAGTCACAGAGGACAGTCACAATATCCAATAATAATACATCGTTTCAGAAAACATCAAACCATCTGTTTTATATAACCAATGTGTCTCAAATCCATTTTTATATGGCTCCCAAATAACCTTAAGTCTGATGGTTAAAAATGAGGTCTAGGCCTTGATTCATTAACATCCTTACTTATGTACTGAAGTGGTTAAACTAGGTCCCGCTGAGTATAGTAGTTTATTATTCCATTTCTCATAAATAGGTACTTCTTAAAATACGGTAGTATTTTATGGAAACTTTCATTTGTTCATTCATTCATTTATTTATTTCTAAAAATTTTATTGTTAAGTAATCTCTATACCCAACATGGGGTTCAAATTCACAAACCCAGGGACCAAGAGTCACACACCCTAAGGAGGGAGCCAGTCAGGTACCCCTAGAAACCTATATTTATACTCCTGTTCTACATTATAAACCAGAGAACATGCTCACATATACGGTCTCACTTCATTCTTAGAACACTCTCATGAGGGGATGCTTGGGTGGCTCAGTCGGTTGGGTGTCTGCCTTCAGCTCAGGTCACGATCCCAGGTTCCTAGGATGGAGTCCCACATCAGGCTCCTTGCTCAGCAGGGAGCCTCCTTCTCCCTCTAGCTGCCTCTCCCCGCCTCTCCCCATACTTGTGCACATGCTCTCTCTCTCTCTCTCTCTGACAAATAAATAAAATCTTAAAAAAAAAAAAAAAAGAAGCACTCACAAGTCATACAAGACATCATCTTATCCCTATTTTTGCAGATCAGTAAACTGAAAGTGAGAGGAGACTCGGCATTCTACAACCAGATTTTGTAACTTCTGCTCACTTAATAAACAATTTAAACCCTACAAAAGCCAAATCGCACACTTAACAGGAAGTATCATTGTCAAATTCACTAATTGCAATTCCATGGGTATTCTAATTCTAAAAGAAATTAAATGAGAAACTAAGTCCTTATTATCAGAGCTTCCAAATAATACAATTCTCTAGGAAACCAAGCTAATCAGACACTGCCACACATATAATCCAGAGAGAAGGGGCTGTTCCAAACACACACACACACACACACACACACACACACACACACACACACACACA